>NC_056734.1:119035240-119177740 GCF_019279795.1 Protopterus annectens | reverse complement strand
CACTTCAACGCAGCTTGAGATTTTCTGTAGATATTAAATATCAATACTGTTCATGTTTATGGAGACTGAAATGCCTAAAATGATCTCTTCATAAATTCCCAGCTCACCACATTAAATGATTTTTTTGGTGCCCAAACCTATTAACATTAATATATTACTATTATCTAGTACTTCTTTTTGAATCATAGGGATTCTATTAATATTGTCAAATACCTGCTTACCTCCTATAAACAAACACACCATTTCAGCTCAATTATTCTAGGTAATGTCTTTGCATTTTTTTTGGCCAGAATTGTCATAAACAATTTGTAACCATGACTCAGAATTGAAATAGATGTGTGTGACCATGAAACACGAGAGAGTCTTTCCCCTCCTTAAGTATAGCTACCACTACTGCTTCTTTCCAACTCAACAGCACATTCATACCCAGAAAAATATTATCAGCTCACAAATTATATATCCCAATATCATCTACTAGCCTCAAAAGAGCATGGCATTTGGACTGGTAGGAGAACTTCTTTTGCACTCTGGACACTAACTGATAACATCCTCTTAGCTATAGACAGAGGCCACCTCACTAAACACATGTTTATTGACCTCACCACAGAGGCCACCTCACTAAACACATGTTTATTGACCTCACCAGAGCTTTCAATCTGGCTGACCATAGCATTCTCTTAGATCACCAGACTGAAATTGGAATTAGCCCAGATACAGCTTCCTATTTAAAGATTATCTTTACATTCAGTACTTTTATATGCAGTTGCAAAACACTTTTTCAGCTTCCACCTCTTCTTAAAGGATTCCTTCAGGGAATCATTGTGGCTCCCTTTCTTGTTTTCATTGTCATTAATAAAATGCCACCTGATCTCCCTCACCTCCTTCCCTCTCTTACTTCATGCTGACGGCATGGTCTTATTTCACTCAAACCTGACATCCTCGGCCAAACAGCAAAAACTACAAGCTGACTTCCTTTCTCTTATCAAATGGCTGAAGAACAAAAAGCTATGTCGGAACACGTCCAAAACTAAAGCATTGCTGTTTGGTACCTCCCTTAAATGGCAGAATGACTCTCACTCTATTCTTATCCAAGACCATCTTGGCAACCTCATTGATCAAGTTTTCTCCTTCAAATACCTTGGCATGTGGCTTGATCCCACACTGAACTTTCACCTTCACCTAGGACAAATATGGAAAAAAAAGTCCCTCCTATTTTCTCCAAATAGGAATTCCCTCTTTCTCTCCAGACCAACCAAGAATGCCAGAGGAGAATACATTCTACTAGTACAGCTTGAATATGGACTTCCACTGATTGCAGCAACATCCAAGGAGAACTCTTCCACCATCCAGACTATAAGCAAATCTATCTATTTCACTACACTCTCCCCTAGAAATGAGCATCATTGTATCACTCTTAATAAAAGCAAATTAGCTGCATGTCAAACAACGTATCAACCTGCTTCTTGGATCCTGACTTTAAAAGCACCTAAAAGAATGCTCCTGTCCTTATGTTACCTGCAACATATTCAAATAGCTCTCCACCCCACTAGTTACAATTTACGAAGTCTTAACCAGTCTGGTCCACTCCTTCAGTATCCCAGAACCAGACTTCACTGTACTAATCATACTGAAGCCAGCCAAGTCCCAAACTCTGTGATTCCCTCCTTACTAATCTTAAAGACCTCTCCTCATACCCCTCAACTTAAAGATCATCTCAAGTCCGAATCAGTTTGCAAATGCTTTCCATCTAAACAAGTCACCTAATCCTCTTCTCTTCACCAGTAAGGCACCTTTGTCTTCCTCACATTACTTCTCTACACTAATACGTGACATCCCTTCCACATTGTATATATTATATATAGTTCATGTCTGTGTGCCTGTACCTTACTTTTCCTATTATTTTTTACACTTTGTGCTCTATCCCTTCACTGTTTGACTCTTTTTTTTTTGTTCCTTTTTCCTCTAACAATCCCTTCTTATTGTCCCTTATACTGTGTGCTTTGTTATAAGTACTGTCATTGATTCATTGCTATTTTGTTTTCTTTTATCTCCTTTTCATCAGTTTGCATACGAGTTATTTTGTCTGAATGTCTGGTTAGAACATATCCTATTTCCTACAGCCTTCTATTATTTGCTTCTGTATATGCCAACATACAGCCATTTATATTGTAAATCTCAAAGTACATTTGGTCAGTCTTACTCTCTATGGTGACTGAGGAATGTTCTCCTTCAGGTACAGTTACCATTAGCTTTCCCCACCTCTGCTCCATACTGCTTCCTGACCAATTCTGAGTTTTCACAGATTTTATCTCTTTTACTTTACTTTTAATTATTTATTTTTTTGACCTTCTGGACATTATGGACACTTCAGCTATCAATTTCTATAAATAATTTACAGCAAGTTGCATTTTTTCTGATTCTCGTGCCATAGCTCTGTTTTTACCTGCTCACACTACTGCTGTCATCTTTGATCTCCACAACACTTCTTTTTGTGTCTAGTCCTTCCTGTTTGCCATGTGTGCATTGCGTCCACGTTTGTCCATTCGGTATTCACTTGTACTTGAACACTGCACTCCAGCGTAATCCTCATCTGTGTCGGCATATTCAGATTTTATGTCAACACACTATATTATAATTCAGTTTCTTGGGGAACTTTGTACAGGCCAAGAGAAAGTGGCCTGCATGTCAGGAGAAGATAAATGAGAGGCAAACCCTTTAATAAATTTCAGGATTAGGAAGCTGTTAGAAATGTAGACATGGGTAACACTAGAAAGACAATCAATGAAAAGAAGGGGTAAGGCAGGTCCTCAAAATATATTTGACAGGAACTTTCATGAGGAATACTTTGATACTAAGTAAACTTTTGCTTTAGAGTTACAGGATGTTGTAACAAAATGTTGCAGTATCACACTTGGTAGAAATGCTGTGGACTGTTAGTTGTCCAATGCAGTTGATCAAAGCAGGTACAGTAGCTTTACACACTTAACTGCTCTGTAATTAATGGGCAAGTAGGGCTAATTTTTACTGAAAATAGTGCAGAAAGCTCCATATCTTCTGAAACTGTCAGGAAGAAACCAATCAACCTTACTGTAGAAGTACCAGTGATACTCGTCCTTCTATTTCAAATGGCAGACTGACCAGTAAATGTAATTCTGAATGCTATATGGCTACCTTTTCAGCTGCTTATTTACCTGGGATCCAGTACTTCTATACTGTGTGTAAGTTCTGGCAAGCATATGCATGTCAGATACCAAATCTGTTCTGTAATCTGAATTAAAACAAAACATACACCTGCCAAAGTCAGTGAACTGTGTACCACTGTTACCTGTTTCCCGAAGGACCAGGAGTTGCCCATAATAACTTCAAGATACTTAGATGCATTAGAGCTGTTGTTAGTACACCTGGGGGTGCATGCAAGTTCTGCAGTGGAACCACATAAATGTCGTTATTTTCCCACTGTTTACTAACAGCTTGCTGTACCCAAAGCAGTCACATAAGTATCTGGATGCATTACTTAGCCACAAAAAGCCTATTTTAATGTATGCTCTGCTATCATAAGATCAACGTTAGCAGATTTACAGCAGTATTGATACAACAACTCCTTCTGATACAACATTTCTCTACTAAGCCTGAAGACGAACATGTTTTTACTTGCATTTCATTAAAGTGCTCTTGGTCCAGGCTAGCAATTTGTGTGCTCCATTGGTTCTTTTTCCTACTGTTTGCTGTCTGGATTTCCAGTGGATTAACTTTCATACAGGTGGTTTGTTCTTGCTATTTTACAGCAGTTTTCACTCATTAATGTGAAGCAGAAATAACGAGGGTTGGGGAGGTATGAGCAGGTATCTTATGCTTTACTGGTCTATAGTGAGTTTTTTTCCAGTTCTGAATTTCTGGAACTTGCCTAAGGTGCATTTCTATGATGCAATGATTCCCAAAGCTGAATATTTTTTAGGTCAAAGATTAATACTGCTGTGTAGTGATGTTACTCTACTGCTTTATTACCATGCCCGCTGAGGTATTACCATGCCCGCTGAGGTTAGTAGCACAAATGGTGGCTGTATACCACTTCCTGAACCCATGTAAATGGGGTGAGAGCAGGGCTGCTTTCTGCAGTAAACAACTGCTTGCTCAGTGACTACTATTCAGGGTATCTTCTTTAATTCATAGAGGATGATGGAGATGGTGCTCTTGGTAGAGCTAAACCCTTTTGACTGGCATCTAGAGTTATTGACAGAACAGCCCTACTGAGGCTGTCTCTACAGTTGGTTATTTCCCATGCAAGAGATAGTTTTCCAATTCAGGCACATGGGCTCAGGGGTGTTGGGTGCTCTTGGATTACTCCTATCCTGAAGAATCTTCTTAAAGGGATAAGGCCTGATTCTTATGAAAGCAAGACAGCTGTGATCTATTCAAAGTACAAAGATACTTGGGCCTTAAGGTAGCCACCAACACAGCAAATTCTAAGTATCTGATGAGCCAAAAAAGACACACTTTAGCCAACCTAAGTTGTTTTGGAAGATCATGGCTTTACTGAGAATTTAACTGCCTTTATTGAGTATAACCAAGTATTTCACCAAGATAAACTAAAGAGCTTTAAAGAAGTTATTTCTGACCCTTACCAAAGGCCTAATTCCTTTTACCATTAAGCATTCATAGATTATACCACTTATCCAAAAGAACCAGACCCACAATTTCACCTGATTTGCTACTAATAGTTAATATTTGTTCCTTGGCAAAGATTATTGAAAAAAATATATACATCCAATTACTGGAGTTTATAAGTCAATATATTATCATGTCATTCCAGCAGCACAGTTTCAGACTTGGTTAGAGTATCTATACTATGCTGTACTCACAAATCCAATGTTTGATAACATGCATAAGGGATATTTTACCTGGAGCTGTTATTGATTTCAAGTGCGTATTGGAATCAGTAGATTACAATCTGCTTCTCAGTAGGTTAATGTTTGGATTTATAAATTATATTATTAAATGGTTTACTTTACCTCCTGCTGGAATAATGGGGCTTTTCTGTGTTCTTTCACAGTACAGACATCTACGGTCCTACAAGGCTGTGTTTTGAGATTGCTTTTATTTTATTTATTGATGATGTCTGCTCTGGTCTACCTCCAGTAAAATGCTATATGTTGATGACAGTGTCATTTTGAAGTCAAGGTCCTCTATCAAAACATTGCAGAAAAGATTTACAAAGTTTTGGAACTGACTTTTTAGCAATAATCTAATAATCAATCTGAATAAATGTATGATGACAGTACCCAGTACTTCCCATAAATGTTTCTGCATTTTCAGAATACGTATTACTTTGTTACGATACTAGTACACCCAAGTAGGTAGTATTGAGAATATACCTTACTATCTGTTAGAGTAGTGACTTTCAATTAAAATGCTTACAGAATCAAGTTAAAGTGTGCTTATAGAATATCCAGTCAACTGACCAGAGAAGGCTTGATTTACCACAGACTTAACTTATGTCCTGGGTTTCGGTATGCTGACCCCCTTATTGCCCTTAACTCACCCAGCAACACTGCTCTATTATAGACAGCTAAAAGCAGATTTGTAAATTTATCTCCTTTTACTTTGAGAGAGTACAATGCTGTTTGTCTTTCTCCAAGACCATTTGGCACCCAGTCACTGATAGGGTGTCTTTTCTTTAAACTTGTTAATGTTTAAGCCACTTATTTGTGATTCCTGTTCACCTTTGGTGTAGAGGCTATGAATAAGGAATTACTTTTATTCATTGAAATTCAACAATGTTGGAGTAGTTATTTTGTAGAGACCTGCTTTCAAGCTTACTCTCTGGAAAAGATCTGCACCAAAACTGTGTGAGTTTCATGAAACAGTTTAGCACAGAAGTAGGAATTATAAATGAATATGCGACATTTTAGGGAAAGCTCACCGAATACCTTAAGGAAATCTGCAAGTAGGATTGTTTTTGAGATGCTGTCTGCCTTACTTCATTGATTACAGGACTCCGTCATTGTTTTCAATGTTCACATTTTTGGTTCAATGGTTTGCTACAAATCTTATTGCCTTAGACTGTGCTTTATAATATTTTGCCTCTCATATTATCCTTTTGTTCAATGGATGTCCTTCATTGCTGTTGTTTGCAATACTTTTATTATATTTTGGAATCTGGGGGTGTGGTCATCTGACAACTAGTCTCTGAAAGCACCCAGAACAGGAAGCATACCACCCATGATCCATGGTTGATAGCTGTGCAGTTTCTGTAATTGTACTGCATGCGGCCATATAAGCACAATGTACTGCGTAACAGTGGATGGGAGGTGCTTGTGTACTACGATTGTAATGATGCATGATGGCATGCTGCATAAAGTTGTGCCATGCTGTATAATTCCTCCTGCTGCAGAGTACTTTATGAAGGAGATTTTCCCTGCATTCTTGTGTACCTCTTGCTTGAAGATGGAGCCATGGGGTTTCATTGTCTGGCAGTTAGCTTGGAGGTTTAAGAAGCTGTTAACTAGCTGTTTGCTGTGGTCCAGTGGTGCAAGGTTTGATTCCTTCAGCCTCTATTGTTTAACTGTGTGACTCTGAGCAAGATACTTAACCATACACCGCTCCCAGTCTGAATCTGAAAAATGTCCCTAGAGATCAGTGCTCTATCCCAGAGAACAAATCCAAATAAAATATATAAAATAAAAATTAAAAATAGCTTGCTGGGGGCCAGCTCAAAACTTCAGTTTAGGGTAAGTGTACAACAGACAAGGTTTGACTGCCTTTATCACTGGGTTTGCAGAAGGTGACTGCATAGCTGAGTTCCCACTGATGAGATGCTTTCATTTGTTCAGTTTTGTCCATCTATCATGAGAGCATAACATAACATAGGAAACCCTATAGTTTGTGGATCTTTTTGCTACCTATTTGGCTTGGTTTGTGGCTGAAAAGACTCCATGGACCAATTTACTAACTCAGTTAACAAAAAATTAAGCAACTAAATAAATAAAAGATTTGAAAATTAAATACCTAAATAAATAAAGGATTCAAAGGAGCTTGTTTATTTGTTAGATTATAAATACTGTCCTGAAATTGCTTTTCATTAGTACCAAGGTAATAATGAGTGTGCTCCGGAGATAAGCACCATTTCCATTATAGGGCAGAGTATGATGACTTTAGTCACTAACTGGACTAACTAGCTGGCGCAGTGGTGCAGCTGTAATGTTGTCGCCTCACAACAAGAGGTTCTCAGGTTCAATTCTCGGCTGGAGTGCCTTCTGAGTGGAGTCTGCATGTCCTCCCTGCGTTCGTATGTTTTTTTTCCAGGTACTCCGGTTTAAATAAATAAATACATTTTGACGAGAAATATCTCAAATAGCTTTAATAGAATGAACCACTTGCAAGTTCACTAGTGGAAGCTGTTCGTTTTCCCTTCCTACCTGTGCTACAGTGGCATTCCTTGGGTAAAATGCAGGTGTAATTGAGTGCAGGGACAGGAAATGAAGGAATACTAAGTTTTCTGGCTGACATGTAAACTGACTGACGCCTTAGCAATAATGCAATTTACAGCAGTAAATGTTATCTTGTGGATTCTCGAACTGCTGTTATTGAGTCTGCCTCCAAGAATGAGAGTCACAGAAAACCAAAATGGCCTTAAAGAAAAGTCAGGATCTCATTCAGTTCATAAGGGTAGCTGGTGTCTGATCTGTTGATGATCTGTTTACTGTTCTCAGTAGGGCATAGTATGTCAAAATCTCCATCAAGTAGAGAAATACCACTAATGACAGAAAAAGACCATTTCTGGAGCAGGCTGTCCCATATCTGGAACAGGTTGCCCTTACCTATCAAGCAGACTACTTCCCTGGCAATCTTTAAAATTAGTTTGTCTGGCTGAATGAGGGATTGGAAATGTTCACTAGGGATAGTGTAGAGAAAGTCTGGTTAATGGGGGAACTGCAAGTCTCCCACCAGTACTAGCTGATGCAGCTGAGCTTTATAATGGTCTCCTTTGGCTGCAAGCTTAGTAAGAACCTATGAACCATGCCATCAACCTAGTCTGTTCATTATTTATGGATAATCTGAAGATCATATGTAAGTCGCAGCTTATCACCCCCCTCACTATGTTCTTTTAAGGATGGTCTAATATCTGTCCGATGTAGTTTTTAATTCACTCATTGCTTTTGATCTTATCATATTCCCTGTGAGGCTGTACCAATTATCAGTCCTTTTCTTTGCTATATATTTCTTCCCACTCACCTACTTTCTATCTTAAAGGTCACCAAAGCAATGGATGAGACAAAATGGTTCACACTGCCTACCTTGACCTGGCCAAGGAATTTGACACAATACCCCACTCGAGGTTAGGTATCAACTTGTATGTCACCTGGTGGATAAACAACTGGTTCAAAGACAGGACCCAGGAAGTTAGAATTGGGGACTCCATTGATACAAAGAGGCCATTCACAAGTGCAGTCTCTCAGGGATCAGTCCTTGGATCACTTCTTTTTGGCATTTACTTCTTTGAAGTCAAGGCCAATGTCAGTGGTCTCTGGCTGCCTGAATTTGCAGATACACTGTTAAAATCTCCTTGTGTTCTTACTGAAAAGTGCTTCTCAAACAATCTGGAAATATACCACTGATAAATATATTTCTTGACTCTTTAACTTTTCAGAGTTCTGTATTGTTTTAATTTTTGCCTGACTGAATTATTTTATATGTTTCCTGACATTGTTTGCTGTTTTCTGATATGTTTTACAACTTTTTTTTGCCTCCCACCCACCCTATTCCTGTGGTGTTGTTATAGTTGGTGGCTTTGCAGTTGCCCGCCCCTACTGTAAATTTGATCTGGGACACTCCTCCCAGTCTAGTATTCATTCTACCTGATACAGAGAGAACATTTGAAAAGGCCAACCCACTTAGGATCTTAACCTTGAATGATCTTCTGCTCCTCCTTCCTCCCTTTGCACTTTACTAAAAAATGTCCTTGTGTTCTGACTAAATGTGCTTTTCAGCTGAAAAGTATATTTTTTGGCACTTTTTAACTGTTCAGAGTTGAATAAAACAACAACTGAATTTAGTTCAGAATACATTTTGAATAAATTCCATTTATTTAAACTGTATTTGCTTTAATACTGCTACACACTCAAGTGTGCCAGCTTGCACTGCACTTGAATTGTTTTTAGTGCTATTTTAGCTGCTTTCTGGAAAAAAAATCTAAGCTTGTTTCCTGCCTTTCCTGTAACTAGTCTAGCCCAGATACAGAGTTGCTGTATCCAGGACTGTTGGTAAGCCTCTGAGCCCCCAAGCCTTTCTGTGTTGGAGGGAAACCTTCTAGCTTCTCAGTGGGAGTAGTAAGCACTAGGTAGCCTATCTACCACAAAAGGAGTAGTTTCTGGCCCAGAAATTGTAGTTTATTGGCCATTTGAGCAGTTTTTCCATCTCTTTCAACTTTATGGTTTAAAAGCTCGTATTTGTGCTTGTTTCCCGTTTTTCCTGTAACTAGTCTAGTCCAGATACAGATTTGCTGTATCCAGGACTGTTGGTAAGCTTCTGAGCCCCTCAAGCCTTTCTATGTTGGAGGGAAGCCTTCTAGCTTATCAGTGGGAGTGGTAAGCACTAGGTAACCTACCTACCACACGAAGAGTGGTTTCTGGCCCAGAAATTTAGTTTATTGGCCATTTGGGCAGTTTCTCCATCTCTTTCAACTTTCTGGCATAAAAGCTCACATTTGCGCTTGTTTCCCACCTTTCCTGTAACTAGTCTAGTCCAGGTACAGATTTGCTGTATCCAGGACTGTTTGTAAGCTTCTGAGCACCCCCGAGCCTTTCTATGTTGGAGGGAAGCCTTCTAGCTTATCAGTGGAAGTGGTAAACACTAGGTAGCCTATCTACCACAAGAGGAATGATTTCTGGTCAAGAAATTGTAGCTTATTGGCCGTTTGGGCAGTTTTTCCCATCTCTTTCAACTTTCTGGTTTAAAAGCCCACATCTGTGCTTGTTTCCCACCTTTCCTGTAACTAGTCTAGTCCAGATACAGATTTGCTGTATCCAGGACTGTTTGTAAGCTTCTGAGCCCCCCCAAGTCTTTCTGTGTTGGAGGGAAGCCTTCTAGCTTGTCAGTGGGAGTGGTAGCCTATCTACCACAAGAGAAGTGGTTTCTGGCCCAGAAATTGTAGTTTATTGACTGTTTGGGCAGTTTTCCATCTCTTTCAACTTTCTGGTTTAAAAGCCTGTGTTTGTGCTTTTCCCGCCTTTCCTGTAACTAGTTTAGTCCGAATACAGATTTGCTCTATCCAGGACTGTTTGTAAGCTTCTGAGTGGTGCTAAAGTCTGCTCTTCAATTTTTCCATTGGATCTGCTAGTTCTCTCCTCTCCTGCACTTTTACTAACTTATTAGATTAGCACTTTACCAGACTTCTTGTAGCAATTATTGTAGCACACAAAAGTGCTACCAGCACTAAGTGTTCTACAAGAAAACAGCTCCAGTATTTATTTTTAATGCCCACCCCTCCAGGCATGTCTAAATGTCAGTTCCCTGTGCTTTCTCTTATTAACCTGGTCAACTTGGGCATCCTAAGGCAATATGGCAACTGCCTCATGTACACTGACAACCCTCTCCTCTTACCTCACAACACTCAGACTTGTGAGAGATGCACTTATATATCCAAACTGGAAGCCACGCACTCTACAGCCAAGACTGGAATAGCTGGTCAAGAGGAGAAGGTCAACACTTGCACCACACCACATCAAACACATAGCCCTCCAGAACACACACCAGCACTGTCTTCACATAAAAACACAAACCACACACCCACCTTCGCTGAAGCTGTCAATAAAAATCTACCCAAACAGCAGAGACCTCCAAGGCAGAAATGCACTCGACCACCACAACACAACACTAATCAAAAGACACATAACTGTCCTAAACAGTGTGCCACTCAACCAAAGCCCCTAAGGCAAAACAGCATGCCCAACACACTAGTCATTGGTGACTCGATAGTGAGACACACTGATGTCCCACTCACCAGGTTGAATAAGGAGAAAGTAACAGTCAGCTCCCTGTCAAGCTCCAGGATCTGCCACAAAATGCACACACTCAGGTCCCTTAACAACAGGTACAAATATGACTCTGTCATTGTTCATGTGGGTGTGAATGACCTTAGCTGTACCTCCCTGGACTACATGAAAAGAGACATGGTGGAGCACTCGGATTATGTAGCCCAGGTGGGTATGACCCTAGCCCTGAGCAGCATCCTACCATCACCCAGAATTATACCACATTACAAGCAGAAAATGACTGATTTCAACAATTGGCTAAGTTTCTAGTGTCATTCTAAGGGGATCCAGTATCTGTCTGCCTGGGATGACATGATTGACAGACCTCGATGCTTTGCCAGAGATTGCCTGCATCTGTTACCCCTGAGCTTCCGAATACTGGCCAAGGCTCTTTCCACCTCCATAGTGCGATCATCGACATTTGTGCTGTAACAAAGACCTGGTTCAAGGCAGCAGAAAGCACCTCTGCACTACCAGGCTATAACTCATTCCACACCTTTTGGCCCCAGAACTTGGACCAAAACTCCAAAGGTGGTGGTGTTTCCATATTCATAAAGGATGCACACACCTCCAGACTGGTAGCCCAACATATGCATCTGAGATACTTCAGGGGCAGCTAACATTGGGTAAGACAGCAATTCAGGTTGTAGCCTACTATAGGTCCTCAACCATGTCCCAAGACTCACACTCCACGTTCCTAAGCCTCTGGAGAATATTGAGGTCCAACTTAACACTCTCATACTGAGCAATTTCAACTACCCCTCCATTAACTGGGAAAACTACTCATGTACCAATACACTTGTCCAATGTTTTCTGTAATTCATTAATTCCAATGCCCTGGACCAGCTCGTTCTTACCCCCACTAGAGTTAGCAACATCCTTGACCTGGTCATTACTAACATGGGTGACCATTGCTCTACACCAATAGTCAACTCCTCCCTGCTTAGATCCAACCACAAACTAATCACCTTGGAAATCCCTCCCCCCCCCCACAAAGGTAACCACCAAGAAAAACTTTTCCAAAACTAACTTTGGGCTCCTAAAAACAGAGGTGGCTAACTTCATGGCACCCATGCAAATGAAGAATAGTTGCATGACTGCCAAATCATACACCAATGCACTGTATGAACACGTACACAAATGCATGGATCTCACCATACCCAATAGAACCAAGACGCTCTCCTCAAAAAAAAAAAAAAAAAAAAGAAAGCCAATCTGATGGTTCCCTGTCATAAACAAACTCTATAACAGAAGGAGGAAACTGATGCAGAATAAGGTGAAGTCGCAAGACTGGAAAAACTCCCTTATCAGCCTCAACAAAAGGTTGAGATCCCTCATCAAATCCACTAAAGCTAGCTATGAAAACAGAATTGCAGCAGATAGTAAAGACAACCACAAGGCCTTCTATAGTTATGTAAAGAATCTCCACAGCAATACCTAGATTTGCTCTGAGTTACTGCACAATGGTACCGCCTATACCGAGCCAACAGATATTGCCAAGATACTGGCCGACAGATTCAGTGCCAACTTTACCCCTCCTCCCAAAGGACCAATCACAATACCAATAGATTGCCAGACACCCAGTAATACTGCTGCACAGGTTAAAACAGCACTGTCCAAGGCCAAGAATACAACTTCTATGGGACCTGACAATATCCCCGGCTGTGTTCTACATGAACTACAGAGTGAACTGGTACCTCACCTGTGTGCCCTGTTCATTCAGAGCCTCACCTCAGGCTTTGCCCCTACCAAATGGTGCACTGCTACAGTCATCCCTCTCTACAAGGGAGGAGCAACTACAGACCCTGGGAACTATCGCCCCATTAGCCTGACGAGTCTGATATGCAAAGCTATGGAATGCATCATAATTGACCTAATAAACAAGGATATAGGGAATCCCCAAACTCTAGATCCTACACAGTTTGGTTTTGTGAAGGGTAGATCATGCCTGCTCAACTTGGTCGACTTCTTTGAGTCAGTCACCAGAGCTGTGGATGAAGGCAAGGTGGTTCATACAGCCTACCTTGATCTGGCCAAGGCCTTTGATACCATTCCCCACTCAGGAATCATAGAAAAACCTCACTAAACTATGCATCAACCCCTTTATCACTAGGTGGGTTGCAAACTGGCTCACAGATAGAATCCACAGTGTGAAAGTAGTTGACTCCAAGTCAGACTGCTGACCTGTCATGAGTGGAGTCCCACAGGGTTAGATCCTGGGTCCTCTCCTGTTTGGTATCTACTTATCTGAAGTCCAGGCCAACATGAAGGGACTCTGGCTGACAAAGTTCGCAGACGATTGCAAGTTGGGAGCTATTATTAACTCTCCAAGTGATGCTGACATCCTATAGAAAGGCCTCAATGAGACCAACAACTGGTGCCAGACCCATGGCCTTAAGCTCAATGCCAAAAAATGTGTCATCATCCCCCTTGGGAAAAAAACAGTTCCCTTGAATTACCACATTGATGGTAGTCCACTGAACACAGAAGGTGTTATAAGAGATCTAGGAACACAGGTTGACAGCAGCCTCTCTTTTGACCTCCGCATTGCCACTGTGGTCAGAAAGTCCTTCTGTGTGGCACATCTCATTACTAAGGGATTTGCATCCAGGAAGAAAGAGGTTATTGTCTCCCTCAACTCTTTCCTCATTAGGCTAATCATCGAGTACAATGCCCCATTGGGCATGTTCCTCACTAGACACCTGCAACAACTGGAGAGGCCGCAAAAGTACCTCACAAAGAGGATCCTAGGCCTTAAACACTTGTCGTATATGGATAGACTCAAAAAACTCCAACTTTTCTCTGTCTCATATTGCCTACTTAGAGGCGATCTCTGCTTGACTTACAAAGCCATGTCTGACCCAGCCCTATTAGAAATGTTACGCCTAAAGAAAGCCCAGTCTGTCCGCACCACATGCTCCAGGGATCTCAACCTCAGTTCAATAGCCTTTTAAAGTAGAACCACATCAGCTGTCAATGTTAGATATCTTGTTATAGTTTAAGCAGGTCATATCCACCATTACTGCCTACCTAATATCCTGGCTACACAGATACTATCTTTCTCAGGCATGCAGATATTCAGATATAAACCATTTATTAGCCTAATTTTTAATGCAGTTCTCCAGGTGATTTATTAATTGGAGTCTCATTTATTGCCCACCTCTAGAGACTGAAAATACTCCCATTAGTTTCCAAAAGAATTCAGTAATAACCACTGCCCCAAAGAACAATAAGAACAGCTAAGGAACATTATCCAAGAAAATACAAATATCAGTATTAATATCCTTTCACACCACCTTACAGTGGGACAAAATGATTCATCATCCAGACTTTTTTGGTCTGTTAAACTTAAAACCCTAGCTCTGTACACAGCTTAGTCTTTCTTGAACAAAATGCGTAATAGAATATGTGATAAGATGTTCGACACATTATCAGACCTGAGGATGGAAGTGCGAAACACAAAGCAGGAGCAGCAATACTTTTAATGGAGTAGATCATGAAGCATCACAAATTCTTATAAGGGTATGCTTCTAAATTTCATTGTGCAGCACAGAAAACTGTTGAGGGTCAGAATGGGTGATATACCGTATAATGTATGATACTTCAGAATCAATGGTTTTATTTCTTCAAATGTTCCTACTGACCAGTGAACTGCCCAGAAGATTGAAAATAGGATATTTGAGAATGCTTATGCTTTAGCATTCAGTTATCCCCATTCTTAACAGCTTGAAAAACAGATTTCAAGGTTCATATCTTTAGTGGACGTAATATGTATGATTATTAATTATGACAAACTGGAACACATTTTCTTTAGTATCTATTCATTCAGAAAAAAAATAAGATGTGAGCAAACTTTCCACAGTAAGATGTAATATTTTCCTAAGACCACCAGAGAGCGCCAAAGGATAGGTAAGACAAACAAGTAACTTAATATGCTCATATTAACTGTCTATCTGCAACAGTCCTAATTTATATGAACTGTTGAATAAGAAGCCTTTTTTTCAGTGTTAAAAAAAGGATATGCAGCAGGCAAGCAGTCAGCTTTTGTGTAGATTACAGTTAAGGGCAGTGTTACTTCAGACAAAGTGGGGCATATGGTACACGGTAAAGAGATGGTGACCAAGGTGAGATGTGTGGAACTTATATGAAGGATCAAATAAAGTATATGATGGAAAAATGGGCAGTATTATCATGGTATATGGCTACAATATACAGGGAAAACAGGACTGTAAACATCTTAATAGCAGAATAGAAGATGGTTAAAGCAAATTGCCATTATTATGATGAGGACATTAAACTTTCAGCTACAAATTGTGAAGTATCAATTCCAAGGAAAGGTTAGGAATGGGAATTGGTTAATGTGCTGATACACGCAGACATTCAGCATACATGAGCACCCTGTTGGGGAAGGTGAGTACTGCTGCGCCTGGTTCTCATTAGTGATGAGGAATGTATTAGAAAAGCACAGGCCACAGAACCGGAGGCAACAGTAATTATGTCTTTTTTTTTTTTTTTAATATTTGTTATTTATTAATTAGTTAGCTGGGCTGGTCTGAGGAACATTTTCAGTCTTGAGCAGGCCAAATGCACAATAATCCAACACACAATTATACAAGAACAAGTAGACTCGCTTACAGTTAAAATACAAAATGTAAAGTCCATAGAATAATGTAACAATCCTAAAACATATACAGTTATCACACCATCCATAATAACAGTAACACAATAACTGAATACTCATATACTACTGTCGATTAGGGCACAGTTCTCACTACAGACTTCCCTGGCTAATGAATACAGCTGTGAAAAATAAGACAAATACAATGCAGCATACAAGCCCACTTAGGTGTGATGCAGTAAATAAAAGTTTTACATTAGCTAAGTGGCTTACACAGTGCAATCACTAGGTCGGAGAAAGAGTGAAGGACTTCCATACACTGTGGATAGGCATAACATAAGAGTGAATAACAAACTTAGCTAAGTAAACAGGCAATACAGGTATACACTAACTAGCTGCACAGACGGAAACTACTGTCTTCATTAATGACAGGACATCCTAACAGGAATTGGAATCATCACAGAGTTATACAGTCAAAAAAATAAAACTGACTTACAGTATCTTCTAAAAACAAAACATATTGTTTTTATATTTTTTCTCTAATCTAAATCACTGGCATTTGTTCTCTGAGGAGATGTGATCCAGTAAATTTTGATATGAAAATTGATGTGTCTTCTTGAAGTAAGGGCTGGTTTTGAGTTCTTAGTGGATAACAGAAAGGAACAATTTCTAATTCATGCTAGAGGAGTAAAGAAATACAAACGAATCAGCTTGAATTTAAGTAATGTCAACAAAAGTATGGCTTATGCCACATAACAGTAAACTATGTCACTTTCTTTAAAGACAACCCAGTGGTGCTTCTGAGAGGAAAACAGACAGAAACTTACTGACTGTGAAATTTGGTGGGAAAAGGCAACTGGGAGGGAGAACAGAACTTTAAAAGTAGAGAGAAAGGAGCATATAAAGCAAAGGACTGTAGGAGATAGAGGCTATGGTCTGTCAGGTCTTGGAAAATATCAGGCTTTTCAGGGGATAAACAAGACATTAAGTCTTATTGCTTTTGAAAGTGCCAGCTTTTCCATCTTGCTCATTGTTACTCTTAACCACTGGGTGCTTGTGAAGCTGATTAACAAATGTTAAAAATTAAAATGTGCTTTTCCATATCCTATATAATGCTTCTGAGGGTAGGAAATATATATATATATATGTATATATATATATATATATATATATATATATATATATATATATATATTTATGTTTGATTTAGTGTATATTGAAGAATTATTGACACCATCCACAGAAATGTATATTTTGTTCCTTTTCATCAGAACAGTTGGAGTCACCAGCATTGTGAGCATGCATCCATGCACCGGTTAAAGTGAACCTTAAAAACGTCAACGATTTGTAATATTTGTGCCTCAAAACTTAAGCTGAGCAATGCTGTAACAGCTTTTTACTTTGTCTGAAATTAATACACATGGCACACACTTCATGGAAATTACAGGATCCTCCCACATCCTCTGAATTTGCTCAACACATCAATAAACTGTATTTTCAGGACAGCTGTTTAATCATAGTCTTACCTCTGGATACGTACCCAGGGAGTGGCGCACTGCAACTGTGGTCCCACTTCACAAAGGCGGTGCCTCCACCGACCCTGGAAATTACCGGCCCATTAGCTTGACAAGCCTTATCTGCAAAGCCATGGAGAGGATCATAATGGACCTCATAAATAAAGACATAGGGAATTTGCAGACTTTGGATCCATCCCAGTTTGGCTTTGTCAAAGGCAGATCATGCCTTCTAAACTTGGTTGACTTTTTCGAAACAGTCACCAAAGCCATTGATGAGGGAAAGGCAGTCCATACAGCCTACCTCGATCTGGCGAAGGCCTTCGATACAATACCCCACTCGGGTATCATTGAAAAACTCATCAGCTTAAATGTTAACCCATACATCACAAGATGGGTTGCAAACTGGCTGAGTGACAGAACCCACAGGGTCAGAGTTGCTGGCGCCATGTCAGACTCAAAGCCTGTCACAAGTGGTGTACCACAGGGCTCAGTCCTGGGCCCACTCTTGTTTGGCATTTACTTTTCCAGTACAAGCAAACACAGGAGGGTTATGGCTGACAAAGTTTGCAGATGACTGCAAACTGGCGCCATAGTAGAAAACACATCTGACACAGATATCCTTCAGAAGGGTCTCACAGAAACGGATAACTGGTGCCAGAGCCATGGCCTAAAGTTAAATGCCAAAAATGCATAGTCATACCCTTCGGGAAAAACAAGGTTACCCTAGCTACCAAATAGGTGGCAATCCACTGAGCACAGAAGAAGTTATCAGGGACCTGGGGACCCAGGTTGATAGTAGTCTGTCATTCGACACCCATGTAGCTAAAGTAGTTAGGAAGACCTTCTACATTGCCCACCTTATCATGAAGGGATTCTCATCTAGATCAAGGGAGGTCATAGTCTCCCTATACTCATCACTCATCAGACCAATGATTGAGTACAATGCCCCATTCGGAATGTATCTGACCCGACACTTGCAGCAGCTGGAGAGGCCACAAAAGCTCCTCACCAAAAGGATAAAGGGTCTCAAACATCTGTCCTATGCTGCCCGACTGAAAGAACTCCAGCTCTATTCAGTCGCTTACCGCTTGCTCAGAGGTGACCTTTGCCTAACATACAAGGCCATGTCAAACCCAGATTTGATGAATATGCTGCACCTCAAAAAATATAGATCCATCAGAGCCACAAGGGCGGGAGACTTAAACCTCGACACGGCTATTAATAGCACGTGCTGGAGGGATAGATTCATCACCCAAAGACTCCCTATGCTGTGGAATAAAATCCCGGTATATGTGAGGCAGAGCACCTCGCTGGCCTTGTTCAAGAGAAATCTTGACCAATGGATGGGAGATCGCAGATATACCCCAGGGATTACCTCAGTGTCACTGCTCGACAGAGGCACAGCAAAATAATGGGTATAGTTCCCCATACTAAAGGGGTGGCGTAAGCCACAAAACTATGGGCTAGGCTTGTAAATGCCCTCGGGCAGATAGCCTAGTATGAACCTATGAACCTATGAACCTATAACGACCTCCACAATCAACCAAGCTAAAACCAGCTACTCTTGCATCAGACCTCTTACCAGATGAATTCATCATGTTTACAGCTGATGTTGTAGCCTATCCTGTTTCCATACTAATCAACTGTTCAGAGAAAGCTATGTCCTGGAACTCTGGAGAGTCTTACATATTACTACTGCATAAAGGTAGGAATGTCACAGATCTCTCCAGTTCCTGGCTGATTGACATTCTGATATCACAGATTTCTCCAGTTCCTGGCTCATTGACATTCTGATGTCACATATTTCTTCAGTTCCTGGCTTATTGACATTCTGATGTCACAGATCTCTCCAGTTCCTGGCTCATTGACATTCTGATGTCACAGATCTCTCCAGGTCCTGGCTCATTGACATTCTGATGTCACAGATCTCTCCAGGTCCTGGCTCAATGACATTCTGTCAGCTCTTTCTAAAGAACTAGAAAAGTGCATCCAAACTCGACTACTTAACTTTTTCTCTGATAATAAACTCCTATCCCTCATCTAACTTGGATTTCATCCACATCATAGTACTGTCTCTGACCTTTTTACCTACACCACCTTCATCAACCAAAGCAGAAAAGAAGGCAATCCCATATCTGCAGTATTTTTAGACCTCTATAAAATCTTCAATATTGTATCTCACCAACATCAGCTAATTAGGGTCTCTACCACCTTGTTTCTGGTTTACCAGCTATCTAATTAGCAGACAACAGGCTGAGAAATGGCAAACAAACATCTCCTGCTTTATAACTGTAGCAGTGAATGTCCTGCAAAGGTCTATGCTGGGCCCAGCACTTTTCAACATATTTATAAACAACCTCCATACTGCAAATAAACATGCTTCCATCATGCAGTATGTAGATGACTCAGCCCTTACCTGCTCTGGAAAAACTGCAAAAGATACCCCAAGAATTCCAACTATCCATTGAAAGTTAGCTCCATGACTCACAGTTGTTCATAAACTCTCCAAAATCTAAACTAGTTTCATTTACCCCTAAGCAATTGGCACACTAGAAGAATCTCTTCAACATAACCCCTTCGACCTCCAGCAAAATTGAACCCACACAAAACTTCCAGAGATCATAATTAATCAAAATTTGAAATCTGACTTCCATTTAAAACAATCAGTAAAAAAAAAAAAAAAAGTGTGTGTGTGTGTGTGTGTGTGTGTGTGTGTGTGTGTGTGTGTGTGTGTGTGTGTGTGTGTGTGTGTGTGTGTGTGTGTCATAACGGTTATCACAAGCTGTACACTATGCATACACTTTAACCTTTCTGAATGAATAGACAACAAAAGTACTGTGACAGGGCTGTTTTTGAATTCAGAAAAGTTATCTTAAGGTATACAGGAGACTTCCTATACTCTGGAACAAGCTACCCATCTATGTCAAGCAAAGTTCTTCATTAGCACTCTTCAAGAAAAATCTTGATGAGTGGATGGGAAATAGGAAATACACCCCGGGGATCACTTCTGTGTCTCTGCTGGACAGTGGTACAGGAAAAAACTTTCTTGGGTAGCGTAAGCTATGGTACCTTGCTGGCTAGGCTTACGTAGGCCCTTGGGCCGATAACCTAGTACCTACCTATGAACCTATGAACATACAGTGTGCAGCTTGTGTTAACCTTTATGAATTGCCCCCGCTGGCATCTTTTGTACAATAAAGCTCAACATTACAGATGACACTAGGGAACTAGGAAAACAATTGCCACAGCTTACCTACTTCCCACCCTTCTAAATGGTGCTCCTATTGAATAAGTCTGCAAGCTACCCATTTGCAGGTCCTCAAACAATGCTACAATAAAACAGGAAAATTTGCAGCTAAAATACCATATAGAACACACTACTGCTTGGCTCTAAAACAACTTTAGTGGACTGAGCTGCAAAAAACCCAACCTTCTCTCAATTAATCACTATACACAACCTAATCTATAAATCAAATAAGTGCCCTAGCATCAGCAACATACGTCATCACTACTTTTCCAACAGAACCCTCTGCTCCACAGATAAACACATATTACTCGTTACAAAATCTAACAGCTCTGCAGGTGACTCCCTGTACTTCCCATATGTATCCAAAATCTGGAACTCCATTGCAGTCAACCTAAAACAAATCCATAACCTCTTAACCTTTAAACAAAACCTGATGGAAACATGGTCACTTGAGCAGTGCATCACTTTGTAAATGCAATCTTAAGGCTCTAAGGATACTAGAATAGCAGATACAGTTACCACCAGTGAAACACATTGTGCTGAAATTCGTTTCTTATCCCTGGATGTCTAATACAATAAACACTGTAATGATTAGCAGAGGTAAGGATTGGACAAAATGCATTATTAATATATCTATATCTGCCTTTCCCCAATTAAAGCATCACAGTTCTGTCTGCAAAACATCAGTAGAAGAAGACAAAATTGTTACCTTGACAGTAAGCAGCATAGCTTTGTATCTCCCAGGGCTTTCTGGAATAGTATTAGAAAAGTACTCCGTTAAATAAAACACTTATTGACGTTCGTGAAATGCTACAGACAAGCTGATTGTTCAATATTTAAACAATATTTAATAATTATAGAATCACATTCTCCTGGCCCCTTAATTGCCAACCTTCCTAGCATCCAACAATATTGCAAATGCCACTTCCATTTAAAGGAAGTGAACGTCTTCCAAGAAAGGAAATCCTGTAAGAAAAGTAAAGGCTCTGAATCACCATGAGTTGATGGTAATATTTCAAAATGTGTTAGACTACTTTCTTTTTCAGGAATTATATTTTATTGTGAATATTATTATTATTATCACTGCTGTTGTCATTCTTTTGTTGATTCTTACATAAGAAGTGCAAGAACAATGTAAAAGGTTAGCGTTATTTAACATATTTATTCAGCAACCACACTTCCAATGGAAATAAACTAGGAAAACAAATCTCAATAGTACTTATATACTGTAGTCCAATAATACCAGTGTGTGCTGGATAATACTTATATACTGTATACACATACATATAATACTTATATACTGTATACGCATACATATAATACTTATATACTGTATACACGTACATATAATACTTATATACTGTATACACATACATATAATACTTATATATTGTATACACATACATAAAATACTTATATACTGTATACGCATACATATAATACTTATATACTGTATACGCATACATATAATACTTATATACTGTATACACATACATATAATACTATATACTGTATACGCATACATATAATACTTATATACTGTATACACATACATATAATACTTATATACTGTATACGCATACATATAATACTTATATACTGTATACACATACATATAATACTTATATACTGTATACACATACATATAATACTTATATACTGTATACACATTACAAAAATCACAAATTTGCTCATTTACCTTAAAGTGCACTACTCTAAATAAACATAATGGATGTTACAACTGGAATTAGGGTAATATAACAGATGCATAAGATGCTGTCAAGACAATTATGCTCCAATAGATCATAATAAAAATATTATAATAACAATAATAATAATAACAACATTACTGCAATAAATGAAATGGAATGACAATAATCCATGTAGCCTACTTGTGAAGAGATATTTAAAATTGTTATTGTTTCCCCTAAGGTTTTTGGCCTATATCTTGTAGATGGTCCTTCTTTTGATATTGTAAACGAGCACTCAATTTTCATTTTTATTATGTATGTGGACCTTTACTCCTCAGGTCTCCACTGTGAACAGGCAGCTCACTTGGCATAGTGGGTAAACCTATAGTAAAAAAATCAATGAATTAGCTACAAGATCAATCAAGAAAGACAGACTGGGCTGTAAATCTGAATATAAAGCCATGCATTGTGTGTTGCATAACTAACTGGTTGTCCTACAGCACCCATGTGGTTGGAGCTACAGGTATCTCTTCTGAAAGTAAAAAGGTTATCACTTATGTACTACAAGACTCAGTGCTGGGACCTCTCCTATTTGGTATCTGTTTCTCAGACCATCAAGGCAATGCTCTTGACCCATGGTTATTTAAATCACAGGTAACTGTAAATTGGATGTTATTCAATCTTTTACTGACCTAAAATTGTTTTATCATTGGTTAGACTATGTTAAAAATGGGTGCAAGGACAATGGTCTCACTAAATGTTAAGAAATATTGTATAGTTCATGTAGGTAAACAGAACATTTCCACATCATAGCATATAGACAGTATACCCCTCGAGTCAGACAGTGTCATAATGGATCTAGGCACTTTGTAGATAATTTTATATCTCTTGACCCACTGTTTCTCCATAGTAGTTCAGAAAGTCTTTTATCTGGCTCATCTAATTTCTAAAGCCATTTACTCAAGATCCAATGACATCTTTATTCCTATTTACTCATCTCTCATCAGATGCATTATTAAATGTAATGCCCCTTTGGTGTGTATTTGTCTAAATATATCACTCAGCTTGGCAGAGGTCAGGGATTCCTAATTATAGAGATCAACAGCCTCAAGGCCCTCAGTCATCCGTACAGACTGGTAATCTTCCCTCAGTGAATGGTCTCTTAAAGACTCTTCTGTGGTGATCTATGTCCAGTCTTTTGAGCCACAGATGACCTGACCCTCCTTCAGCTCTATTTCCTTTGTAGAACAAATGTTTGGTTAAAACCTGGTTAAAGGAACTAAACTTTTATTAACACATAAATAAGACATGTTAGCATGATAGTTTCATATCCTAATGTATTTCCCACTTCTGGGGCAAATCTCTACCACATGTCAAGCAGAGTAGCACAACTGACACCTTCAGGGTAAACCTAGATAATTATGTGGACGGCATCATGTTATCCCTCAATCTATCTGGTTTTGCTGTCCATGAAACTGGTGAGAAAATCTGAATATGGTTTATTATCTATACTTGTAATGTTCTGTAGACTGATTGCTTAGTACTTACTTATGAACTTATGGACCTTTGAAAGATACAGGTTACTTCTAGGAGGCATAAGGATTGACTTGAAAATATTTTTAAAAAGACAGCAGCAGGCCTTGAAATGGTCTACTGGGAATGATGATAAAATTTAATCCAGCAGATAGATTGAAGCATACCTGTCAAGTGTCCACATGTTTGCTCCCTATTTTTGGTCTGTTCCTCCTAAAATTTGTGGTTTTCTGGCAAAATCACTGAGGACTGAAGTCACTAAATAATGACCCACATTTGATTTTCAGTCTTCATATCCTTCAGAAAATGCATGCTAACACAAACCCTGTTATCCAAGCAACTTTCTAAGTTTAAAAGAGCAATATTTAAAATCTGTCCCTATTTTTTAGGTCTTTGTGCCCCCTTTATTTTAGACTTTGTCCACATTTCTTGCGTAAAAGGATGAGAGGTACGGAGAGGAAGTTATGCTCATCAGTGCATAAAATGAGGTACTAAAATGTAATGCGACTGTAAGACTACAGGGTTACCTGCAGCAAATGGGTGGAGTCATTGGACTGGACTGTTAGCCTTTTCCATCAGCTTATTTATACATTTGCATCCTTCATCAAATAAATGGAACTGAAAAGGAGGTAAAACAGTGGTGAAACTGACAGAGAGAACTCCCTTGTCAGTCTGGTACTGTTTTATCCACTTTGGCAGGGACATCCCAAAAGTTCCTTTTTTTTTATTTAAAAAAAAAAAAAAAACTAAGAAGTGAACAATAAGACATTCTCTACAATTGATTGGGCATAGTTATCCACATGGCACCTTACTGATGGGGCTGTTTTTCTTAAACAGCTGCTCACAGCATGTTATGTTTAAACTTTGGATTACTAAGGTAGTGATTGTTAGCAGAACATGTATATAATTGATAGTGGTATGAAATAGCTTTGAGGGGTACAGAATCTGTCTTGTCCCTGTGCCACTGGTGTTTCTGACCTAACTGGAACATTCCTAGAGTTCAATTTTATATTTTAAAGATTAATTTTATATTTTCACAGACTTAGAAAACTGTATGAAGAACTATCAGCTACCTTAATTGAGCATAGCAACCTGCTTGGTCCATCAGTGGTGAGAGTGTTGGCTTTCAGTACAAATGCAGAATTATTCACTTAGACCAAGCTTTGGTAGGAGAGAAGAATAAAGCCCTGAGTATAGCCCATGTGACCCCTATTCAATTAGCTGTACAGGCATCTGATGGAGCTGGGAAGGGAATATGGATGCCCATCTTGAGGGGAAGGCAGGGTTGGTCCAGCACCCACTGCCATTACAGCAGACCTGTGGGGTAGTGATGTAAAAGCCTGGACAGGGGATGCATGGAAGGCTCAGCAAGGCACCATCTGGTTATTACCTTCAATGCAGGTGTGCAACAGTATTCATTACATTAATTCTGGAAAGGCTTTGTGGGTCACCCATTCCTGCTATCTAGGGACAGGGTTACATTATTAAAAATGCTGAGATGCCAGCAAGAGAACAAAGGCACTTTCATGGCTGCCTGAATGATAACACTGTTCAGACAGCAGTCACCCATATCCTAGGTGAAATTTCTGGCTAAAGGAATGAAATGTACCATGTCCAGTTGGGGGAAGACCTGATGGTCATTAGTCACAAAGGTAAAAGTCACAAGGAAAAATATATATTTAGAAGTTCAGCAGTTAATCACTCCAAATACAAGACTGCATTCTTATGTTGTAATATCATAACTCATTTTGTTAGCTTCAGTGAAACTGTGTTTGTGTGAATGTTAAGAATCCCATGTAATCTACCATTTGGGACTGCACCAAAGGTGCTTGGCTGGAAGTGCCCGTTTATATCTGTGATGTGACTCGGAGGTGCATTGAAGGGTGTTATTGCTATGGCAGGCCGAAATGAAAAGGGAATAAGTTGGAGTGCAGGATGCATATTCTTGATTATTTTAATTTGTGTATAATTTTATTCTGTTTTCAGTAAAAGTAATTGGTAATTATAACTAAAATATGTCTTCTATAAAATTTCAAAAAATGTATGTATTTTAAACGATATTATGAATGCCTTCTATTTTGTAAAAGTGTATGAACAGAGGAATTTGCCTATGCTTTCCAGTTTGTGCAACTGTTTGGCAGACCATTGTGTGCCTGATGCCATTTCTCTGACGTTTCCTTTCCTGAGCCTCTTTTTTATTAAATGATTTGACTGTAAGAGTGCAACTAGTGTAGCTATTGCTGTTGAGACTTGCTGGAAACAAGTAACTGATCATCCAATTTTAATTCATGTAATGTACATATTATGACTTGAGATGATATGTCTGTTAGAGGGACTGCATTACTAACTGACAAAAATATAACCTCTTTTTAGAAAACCATGAACATGTATCAGAGATTATACATGTCATGATCAGTAACTACATCAAGGAGATGAAAGATATTTTTGTCTGATACCTTACTACTAGGCTGGATAAATCCTATAGTATTACATTTATGAATGAATTTAAAAAAAACCTGTACGCTTGACAATGCTGGGCAGATGAGTTGTCTTAATTTTCCTTCCACTTTGGCAGCTTTTTTCTGAAAATCATTGAGCAGGGTTACAGATGGTATTGGGAGAAAACTCATCCTTTCCACTGGGTCATTTCTCATTCCCCAGATCAGATTTTTGTGTTTCCACTGGTTATTCACCATGCTGTCCCAAGGAGTGATAGAACCAGTTCCTCCTTCCCAGGTGGAGAAAGATTTTTATTCAAGGATGTTCCTAGTGCCAAAGAAAGAAAATGCTTAGAGACCAGTTCTGAATCTTTCTTTCGTAAACCTGTTTGTGTTAGTGCCCAAATTCAAAATGATGTCACTTCACATTCTGTTGTCTCCTCTTCCTCTTTTAAGTTTCCTGGTGACACAGACTTAAAAGATGCTCATTGTCACATGCCTATTCCTCCAGACTTCAAATATTTCTTAAGGTTTTGTGTGTCTGGATCATGCTATCAGTTCTCTGCCTTACCCTTTGGATTATCCACTGCTCAAAAAGTGTCTAGCTCCAGTTATAGCTCATTGGAGGCTACAATGTATCCACATTTTTTCCATATTTAAAAGACTTGCTTTTCTTTGCAGACTCTTTTTCAAAGCATCAAAAATCTCAGTCTTTTGGTAAGACACCTATTATACAAGCTAGGATTCTAAGAGAGCATACAGAAGTCTTTCTTGACTCCCTCACACAGGATTTTGTTCCTGTGATATCAACTAGATACCTCAATTCAAAGATCTTTTCTTTCACAGGAAAATATGCATCCTTATTTAGACCTATTTCTAAGGTTTTCCAATTAAGACTTCGGATACTGTGAGGGATTACCCCAGGATTATGGGCCTCATGGCATCTATGATTCTTATGACACCCCTGGCAAGACTCCCCATGAGAAAGATACAGTGGTATCTTAAATAACTTTGGTCCCAGCATCAACACCCTTGATCTTTTCAAATCCCAGTGCTGAGGTCTGTCAGAAGCGAAATCTTTTAATGGAGACAGCATATACCATTAAATCCAGGTCTTCCTTTCTCTGTCTCTGCTGCAAAGGAGTCAGGCACCACAGATGCTTTGGGCTTTGCTTGTGGAACAGTTTCAGAAGGGATAAGCATGCAGGGGGTGTAGGGCACCAAGGATAGATGCAGGCACAAAAATGTCAAGAAGATGATTACTCTGATAAAGGTACTCAATTCTCGGAACCATATTTGGTCTCTGGGACCTCTTCAAGTGGTTACGGACAATACAACAGTCATATAGTGCATCAACAAGCAAGGGGGAACCAGATCATACCCCCCTTTGCAGGCTTGCCATATTACCTTGGGATATAGCTTCACACCACAACCTCACCCTATAGGCATCCTACATGCCGTCATAAGAAAATTGTGTGACAGACAAGTTGAGCAGGACCAGGATAGACCCTCATGAATGAAAACTAGATTAAGAGAGTCTTCCAAGATTTGATCCATCTGTGGAGAGTTCCTCAAGTAGACCTTTTTGCCTCCTCTCTAAACAATCAACTGGCAAGATTTTGTTCCAGGACTCCATGCAGGAAGGCTTAAAGACAGATAACTTTTCATTTCCTTGGAGAGAAACGTTCCTATATGCTTCTTCACCTTTTCACTAATATCCAGGGTACTTCTGAAGATTCATGAGGAATCTCTCACGATCAGTATGGTGATTCTCTTCTGGGCCAGGCAACCATGGTTCTCCCTTCTTTTGGAAATGGCCAGGGGCAATTGCTATAAGCTCTTCTCACAAGAGCAGGGGTGTGTGATACACTGTGACATCAATCATTTGCATTTGACTGCCTGAATGATGGGTCTTAATTCCTTTTAGGCACCAGTTTACTGAAGGAGATGCAGCAGGTACTAATGGAGACAAGTAAGGCTGCTTCTGGAAAATCATACATTAGAAAATGGAAAAGGTTTTCTAGTTGGTGCCAACAACATAACCAGCACCCATTCAGGGTTAGTTGTTCTCTGGTTTTACAATATTTGTATGAGTTACTATACTGCGATCTTTTTTATTCCTCTGTCAAGGCTATTTCAGCAAGTCTGCTCATGTGTCCTCCTCTTTCAATGCAGTCACATATTAAAATGTTCCTGAAAGAGGTTTTGCATAATATGTTTCCAAGAAAGCTAGTGGCCCCTGCTTGGGATCCTATTTTTGTTTTTAGAGAGGCTAACACTTGCTCCATTTGAACCAGCTAATCTGGCTGACGAGGTTCTTAAATGGAAAATAGTTTTACTGATTTCTCTGACCTCTACAAGAAGGGTATCTGAGTTGCAAGCTCTTATGGTGAGTCAACCGGGTCTATAATGAATTAGCGAATGCTTAGAAAAGCGAACGCTAATTCATTGACCATTTTTAAGCAAAAGCTTAAAATCTCGAACACCCGGAACAGCGATTTTTTTTTCCAAGGAAAAAAATCGCTGGTCCACAGAAAAACAAAAAAACTTAAAACATTATAAAATCCCCCATGCCCCCTACTTAAATATACCAACTCCGAGATCTCACCACAGTGGAGGAAGTGGTGAACTCCCGAAACCGGCCCAGCAATTTTTTGCCCTGTGAAAAAAAATCGCTGTTCCGGGTGTTCGGGCTTGTAAGCTTTCGCTTAAAAGGGGTCGATGAATTAGCGTTCGCTTTTCTAAGCATTCGCTAATTCAATATAGACCCGAGTCAACCCAATCTCATTTTCCATATGGATGAGGTTTCTTTGAGAACTAATCCTTCTTTTATGCAAAAAATGGTACCCAAGTTTACTTTACGCCAAGCTATCCATCTCCCCATTTTCTTTTCTGAACCTAAAAATGAGGGAGAAAAGATACTCCATACCTTGGATGCCCCAGACAACTCAGGTACTGTTCTGATAGAACTAAATCTTTTAGCTCTTCTGATTAATTGTTCATTTTTTTGTAAAGTTAAGAAGAAGGGACAACCTGGTCAAACAGACTATTTCCAAATGGTTCTCTAAAACTATTACCTTTTGTTATACTCACCATAACAATACTGTTCCAGACAGGGTCAAGGCCCACTCTACCAGGGCCTTGACTTCATCTATAGCTTTTAGGAAAGGGTTGTATTCTAGAAGCACTCTAGAAGCTGCTACTTGGTCATCTGTATATATGTTTACAAATCACTATAAACTTGATTCCTTCTCTAAGTCTAGATCAAGCTTTGCTTGGACCATTGTCCAGGGGTTTCTGGATTCTTCTCCTTCCAACACCCAAAAGCAGTTTGCTTTGATAATCTAGTCGTATAGCTAAGGCTACCTGCAGCCATGATCAATATGATGACCAAAGTACAGTTGTGTAAGCTGAACGTACTATAACAGTAGATGTTTAAATGATTACTGCTACTGTAACAGCTCCCTCCCTCCACCCCCTTGTTTTCTGGTATATTTTTATGCTAGGGTGTGGACATTTATTTTTGTTATTTATAACATTGTCCTTTCAGGGCTCAGTCTCCCTTTCTTTGCTGGCAGGAAAGCTCTGAATGGCTTTATGCCTAAATGTGTCTTTTAGTCAGCTCAGCTCGAGCTGCTTGATAGTTTGGGTGTGTGGGCGGTGCCCTGCAGCTTTGGAAGCTGGCTGGTTTCAATTCAATAATTATTCTATAATAATTTATCTATTTCAGTAATCATCATGTAAAAATGCCTTTATTAGCTTATGTAATGCTACTGTCAGAAGTTTAGAAACCTATTACCATCCTTGCACTGATTAATCCTACAGATTTATTTCTATCTTTAATTGTATTACAATTTTCTTACTGTAAATTACTGTGCGACTAATGTCTTATACTACCTTGGGTCCATTTTGTAAATGCATGTAAACCCCGGGCTTAACCAGAAAATGGTTTGACTGGGTCAGCCCTCTATCCTTGTCAAAAAATACCTGCATAAATCAATCAATCGATCAATCAGTGATTCTCACAACACTATTGAGAAGCCCCATGCTGCATCACTGGTCTCTACTAATGGCGACTGTTACTCAGTGAACCTAAATCAGTAAATGGCCATTTTGGCAACTCCACACATTGCCAGTCTGTACAGTTCTACAAAAACATTCTTTTTACAAAATCAAGGACAGTGAGTGATTACTTCAGTAAGCATTTATTGTATTTCACTGCAAACAACATCTTCCCTTCACTAAGTATGTTTATCCTGTGTACTTTTAAGTCGTCTGTTACATAAATGATACTTTTGTGGGCTGTTGATGTCAGGCAGTTATCTACAATTTAATACTGCCTGACTCTTAGAACATGGACTTCATCATATCTCTGTAGTTACTTACCACATTTGGGTGACAAAGTGTCTCCATGCTGCATTAGCTCCCCAGCATCAAACTCTCAACCCTTCTTTTGCTGTAAGACTTGTGCCAAACCCTCTTGAGTTAGGGATGATGCTCTTCAGTTAGGTTTTGAGTGATGGTGAAGTCAGACACCAGAAGGTCTAGAATATTCTAAAATAATAGTGGATATTGTGGATGTAGGTGACTGTGTTTTGAGTTCCATATCCCATACTTGTGTGTTTTGCAATAATGTAGTTTAATTTAAAGAAGTCTTTGAGTGGTTTGCCATAAGCATGCATATTATCTGACATTATGTTAAAGTCCTGTCTTACTTCTTGGGCAAGTAACTGATGGGTTAAGGTATTTTAACTTTAGAAGCAAGACTGGTCTGAAGAAGTGGTGTGCTGTACAGTCAAAGCGCTCACCATATGCATTTTATTATTTTTATCAAAGTTGTTGTTTTATTATTTCAGCCATGGTGTGTTAAGTACATTTTGGAATTCTTATGTGTTTTTCTCGAGTTTTGGATACCAATTTTAGTTTTGGTTATGGTTTAGTAATCACTGTATTCAGTACCTATAGCACTCACTTGTTAATTATTACAACTGCACTACTCAAACTTTCTTTCTGACTTAAATACCATATATCCCCCAATTTTGTCTTAAATGAGCTCCTTCAAATTCATTAATAAATCTTATATATTGCAAGCAAATTGCACTTTTTCCCTCTTCTTGCAGATATTGCAAAATGATGTGCTTTCTTGTCTCGGTCTTCATGCCATTCATATCTAATGTCATTGATCTTACAACTTTCTCCTCTTGCATAAAAAATCTTCCTACTTCTCGTTTGTCCTTCTCTTCCTCTTTCTCCTAATCACTTTCTGTATTGTAGAAATGTGTGTTAAGTTTCCACAAACTTCCCTGTCTCAGTCTTCATCTACAGACTTCCCTGTCTCGGTTTTCATCTTCCTTAGGTTTGTCTGTGGTTCTTTTCTATCCTTTGTCTTTTTATTACCTGTTATTTTGGGTTTTACAAATTCTTTATTCCTTTTTACATTGTATTTTTGCCTACAATCTGCACTTCTTTCCTATTCCTTTATTCACTAACATCATTGTTTGAAAAATTTATATACTTATATATATATATATATATATATATATATATATATATATATATATATATATATATATATATATATATATATATATATATATAAACCTCTTTCACCCCATATTTTTCACATGTTACGAGGTGTCACTTAAACAGTGACAATCATCTGAAGCAAGTATTTACACTGCCTGGTGGCTAGCTCTGCCACAGTTGTTCCTCCATACCACAACACACACACACACACACACACACACACACACACACACACACACACACACACACACACACACACACACACATATGGCATCTACTTTTCTGAATTAAAAAGCAATACCAAAGGGCTCTGGCTGACTAAGTTTGTAGATGACTGCAAGCTAGGAGCAGTCATTGAATCTACAAATGATTTAGCCATCCTGCAGGAAGGTTTGTCCCAAATAAATAACTGGTGCCAAAACCATGGACTGAAACTAGATTAAAAAAAATGCATTATTGCATCCATTGAAAAGACATAATACTGGATAAAGGCCCTTCACAACACATTAATCTTATTTGTAATGACATTCTAGTCCCCCAAGAATATGAAAAGTCCTTTTGTAAAGTCAGGAATCTGGTCATGAAATCTCTAAAGTCATACAGATTAAGCCAGGGAAACATGTATATAGTACATATGACCTGTTATAGAATCCCTATAATTTGACCATGTAAATCAATTTAGTGTCATTTCAGGTTAGTTCTCACATATTTATATATATGTATATATATATATATATATATATATATATATATATATATATATATATATATATATATATTCTGCGGCGGTGGTGGTGGTGCTGCAATAGCATTGTCGCCTCATAGCAAGACGTTGTCCCATTCGATTTTCAGCTATTGCGTCTTCTGTGTGGAGGCATACGTGAATGGGGCGTGCCTTTGTTGAAGGTTGTGCGTCAGGGCTGGTAACCCAGTATGTAAAAATCCACTACCAATCATTAGTGGACCGGAGTTCCGCTGTGGCGACCCCTAACCGGGAAAAGCCGAAAGACACAAACAAATATATATACATATATATATATATATATATATATATAGATCACCTTCATTTGCCTGACAGTTCATTTGCCCGACAGAAATTTCAGGCAGCCCAAGTAGTTGTGATCCTGGAGTTAGAATATATAGTTAGGGGGGTGTGGGGGGCACAGTCCCCCACATTGGTGGGCTGTGGGGGATGAAGTCCCCCACCTCAGTTGGTTTTATATTGTTTCTTTTCTGTCATGTACTAGTGGTTTTATATTGTCCACTTTGGTGTTTTATTGTTCATTAAAACCAAAATAGGTGGGGGGCTTTTCCCCCAAACCCCCCCGTGTGGGGAGCTGTGCCCTCCACCCCCCCTTACTATATATTCTAACTGCAGGATCGCACTACTGTGGGGAAAGGACATATATCTTTTATTTGCCTTTTTCTAATTGTCGGGCAAATGAACTGTCAGGCAAATGAAGTGTAGGGCAAACTAACTGTCAGACAATTGGGCTGCCTGAAAATTCTGTCGGGCAAATGAACTTTAGGTCAAATGAAGGTGACATATATATATATATGTGCATGTGTGTGTGTGTGTGTGTGTGTGTATATATATATATATATATATATATATATATATATATATATATAGGTATGCATTTTTTTTGTTTTAAACATGCATTTTATTCAGAAATAATTAAACAATTATATACAATTATACTACTGTCATAAGTAATAAGTTTGCCTAAAATAAATATTTATCATTTACATAAGTATGCATAATTTGCAATTTAAATCTAAAAGTATAAGTAAATATGAAAAAATATAAAAAAAATATAAAAAACCCAGAATAAGAGTACTATTTTATGGACTTGATAATGATAACTTGGTAAAAGTGATCTTGACACTAATTCCATAAAGTATCTCCTAAAGACCTATTATAGCTTGGCTCATGAGAGCTATCAGTCAAACACATCTCCATTTAGATTCATTTTTAGCATCCCAGTCTAACTGTTCCATTACTCATTTGTGTGGAATAATGTCTGTGTATTGAAACCAGGGAAACTGTTTCACTAAATACTACCCCATCCCTTCTGAGATAAGGAGTTCCATTACAGGCTAGCAAGGTCATTTATCAAATGTATTACTTCTATTAGAGAAGGGTCTTTAGACTCCCATCTCATTGTAATAGTTACTTTTACAAAAAAAAAAAAATAGAAAATTATTTTCCTTGTTGATAAAAAAATATTTTGTTCTAAGGATAGGAGAAAAAACTTTTAATTAATTTGATTTGTGATAGGAACAAACACCAAACAATTAAAGCTGTTGTGTGAAGTCCCTCAATATTGAGTAGCTCTAGGCGATGTGAACCCAGTAACCTCTAGCAGGTTCTGAACATCTTCAACATAAGTTGAGACTCCCAGGAAACATGGGTTTTTAACCTTGATAGGGTGAACAAATTCCTGTGGATCCACTTCCATGTAACTTACTGGCATATCTAGAAATCCAGCAAACAGAACACATTCCATTTTTGATATTTCTGTTTCTTTCTGGGGGCCCAAGATATTCTGATTCTTATAACTGATCTTTTTTTTTTTTTTCTCATATTTTTTTATTGATTTTCAAGAGTATAATTACAATTTTTAACAAGAAAAAAACAACGTAATATCAAATTTTTACAAAAACTATATACAAAATCCAAAATAGATACCAAATCTTCAATAACATTACATTTTGTCTAATAGTTTTTTAAGCTTTATCCAGGCAATTTGTTTATGAGTCATGTTTGAGGAGTGCAACATAGCTGTTTGTAATTCCCTACTACAAATAATCTTAGTAAAAGATATAAATTCCTTAAATGAGAGGTTATTTTTACATTTCCAATTTCTAGTAATAGTTTTTCTTGCTATAGCAAGTAGAGTCCAAAGGAGGTTCATTTGATTCAGTGGAACATACCTTGGCATTGGTGCATTAAAAAGTATCATAGAATCAGAGATCTCGCATCTGTCCGACCACAAAGCTTTAATAAAATTTTTAAACTCCAGCCAAAATGTGGTTATTGTTCTGCATTCTAAAAACATATGTGCCCAGTCGGCATCTATTAGCTCCTCGCATCTCCAACATCTATTAAAATCTTTCTTGCTTATTCTAGAGGCTTTTTTGGTGTAATAAAACTTCTATGAATGAATTTCCATGTAAAATTTTCCAATATGTGGAAGAAGAGGTATGGTAAACAGATCTGAGAATTAAAGTTTTATCATTTATATGTATTAGGGAGTTGTTGAAATTGTTGATATATTTCCATAAATTGTCGTCTAATATTATTAGATCTGATCTAAGAATGTTGTAAAATCTTGACAATGAGATACCATTATTATAGCCTATATTGGTGAAGTCAAAGAGGATGGATAATTTTTGGGGAGGTCTGTTATAGCAGGAAAATGATGTCTTTTAAATTCCGTTAAAATAAATTCTCTGAAGATCTGAATATTTAACCAGTTATTTTGGTAGATATTATACCTGGCTAAAAGGTAGGTAGTATCATGAATATTATTAGTTCCTAAAACTGATGCCAGAATAATAACCCATTTTCTTCCATAGTTTTTATTTTCATCATGTTAAAGGAATCAAAGCATCCCTTGGTTAAGATTATTGGAAACATTAGAATGGACAAATTGTTGTTCAAAAGGTTCTTATTCATTACTTTTTAAAATTTTGCAAGATATATTTAATTATAGGAATAAGATGTGATTTTTCCTGCTCATTGTTGAAGAAGAATTCTTTAATAACTATAAATAGCTTAATATTTTCAGAACAATATACGTTTTTGAAAAACTTGTCAAAATTACTTAATAGTATTGTTTTGTGTAAATTTTTGCAATTTGAATGGTATTTTGGACTTAACCACAGACTTGTTATATTAAGAATAATGGCATCAGCATAAAGCTCAAAATTTGGAAAAACAATCCCTCCTTCAATCCAGTTTTTATAGTGCCAACCATATTTAATCCTTGGTTTTTGAGGATACCATAGAAATTTAATTAATATAGTGTTTATGTGTTTAAGTTGTTTTCTAGAAGGAGGAGCCAATAATGTTTGAAGATAAAAAAGAATTTTTGGTAATAGAATCATTTTTATCAGAGATAATCTTTCTTCTATAGTAAAGAACATTTTCTTCCATCTATTAATGTATTCTGTGATTTTTATTTAATAAAATTTTACAATTTATATTTATAGTGTCCTTCCATTTAGACAGAATATGAACCCCTAGATATTTCAATTTATCATTGCTCCAGTTAAAGTTATTGTAATTAGATAGAGTGTTATTCAATTTTTTATTGATGAGAATAGTTTCTGTTTTGTTTTGGTTAAATCTAAGGTTTGAGATTTCCTCAAAGAGTTTTAATGATCTGATAATGTGATCAATAGATGAATCAATATTTTCAATAGTTAATAAGATATCATCTGCAAAGAGTAAAATTTTAGAAGAATAGTTCTCATTAACATCAAAACTTTTTATGTTTATATTGTTTCTTATAAAATTAGCAAATGGTTCTATTGCTAATGCAAATAGTAGTGGGGATAAAGGGCAACCTTGTCTAGTGCCTTTTAGAATTTGAAGTGGGCCAGATAAAAAGCGCCAATTTTAATATACGCTATAGAACCTTCATATAATTTTTTAACAAATTTAAGATTTCTGAGGAGAAATTATATTCTTTTAATACCATAAATAAGTATGTCCAGTTAATAGAATCAAATGCTTTATCTAGATCTAGACTGATGAGTGATAATTCTTTTTTTATTTGCAAAATCTATTAAAGTTAAAGTCTAATAGTATTATCCTGAACTTTTCTGTTCAGTATAAAACCTGTTTGATCATTGTTTATTAAAGTCGGCATCATTTGATTTAATCTGTTTGCTAAAATAGACGTAAATATTTTATAATCTATATTTAATAGGAAATAGGACGATATGATGAAACAAATTTGGAGTCCTTATCTTGCTTTAGAATGGGAGAAATTAGCAAATATTTCCAAGAAGGACAAAGTTTGTCACTTATTCGAACTTCCTCAAGTGCTTTCATTAATATCTTCAAAGCGGAATCAGGGAAGATTTTATATAATTCACCTATTATGCCATCAAGACCAGGGGCTTTATTATTTTTAAGATTTTGTATTCTTTCTTTAACTTCTATTAATGATATGGATTTAAGTAATCTATTATTTTGTTCTTTAGAAAGTTTATTATTTATATTGTTTTTTTAGAAATTCTATTTTTGAACTATTATTAGTAAAGTTTAAGTTTACTTTATTCATTGTTTCATGATATGAACAAAAAATCTCTAAAATATCTTTTAGATCTGAAGAAGGTTTTGAATTGTGTTTAGATGTGTCTAATATTTCAATTATGTGTTTACTCTTGTGAAAACTTTTCGTTTTGGCTGCTAATCTATGCATATGTTTTGGATTAGATGAATAAGATTGTAATTTTAACCTCTCTAAATTAATTGCTACTTTATGACTAAGAATTTCTAAATATTCGAGATTTAGTTGTTTTAATTCCAGATTCGAGCCCAATTCTTTGGGGTGTAAGTTCTTTTTTAAAGTGTCAATTTTCAATTGTAGATTTAATAATTCTTTGCCCATTCTTTCCTTTTATGTAAATACCAGGTTTTTATTTTCCCATATAGATAAGATTTTAAAGAGTCCCAAATACACACGTTATTTGTGTTATTATTATTATTAAGTTCAGTATAATAGTTTACTTCCTTTATAAACCATTCTTTGAATCCTTTTATCTTAATAATATAGGCTGGTAGTCTCTGCCAATGAATAAGATCGTTTGGTTTAATTTTAATTTTAAATAGTATGGCATTGTGGTCTGACAGAGAGCATGATGTAATCACTACATCTTGAGTCTTAGATAATAGGCTGTCAGATATAAACACTTTATCAATAGTTGTCTGTGTACCATATCTATAAGAAAAGTGAGTAAAATTGAGAGACCTCTGCTCTTTGATCATGTATATGTCTTTTAGGTTATATAATGAGACAAAATCTATCCATTTTTTGGCTGATGCAGGTATCTTAATATTGCTGACATTAGTGGTATCTTTAGATGATAGAATACAATTAAAATCACCTGCCAAAATGATATCTCCTTTAGAATTTGCTGTTATTATTTCCAAATATTTGTTTGCAGATTTAGCACCAATACCAGGTAGCCAGTACATATTTGCTAAAGTAAAATATTTCTTATTCAATTCCAATACTACTAGACACAACATACCATTTTTATCAGAGAAACTGTTAATTATTTTAGGTATTGGTAATGCATTTTTCCACAAAATCATGGTTCCTCTTCTCTTTGTTTGGAAATGAGATTCAGCTAGAATACTATAACCTTTAAAGGCCATTTTTTCTAGATCTTTCTGAATAATGTGCGTTTCTTGCAAAAATATAATGTCAGCTTTATTAGATGCTAGGTATTTGAGTAACCTTCCTCTTTTAGTAGGGTTATTAAGACCATTTGCATTCAAAGACAGGCATTTAAACCCAGACACTGATTACTTTAAGCTTTTGATGCATAAATACTATTCTGGACTTAATTAACAAGTAATGTTCAGAGAAGATGAAAATATAACTATATACAAAACTAACCATGGAACATCTAGTTCCTGGATTGATGAAGAAGTCATCAATACCACCCTCTATCATCCTTAGTGCTCAAGACTATCGTTCTCTAATGCTACTACCTAATATTTTATTGAATCAACAAACTACAACCTATTAATTCTCCAGGATGAATAGGTATTACTATGTAGGAGATATTGTGGAAAAACATCAATTACCATGAATAATGTAATTTTCAAATTTTTAAGAACAGTGTCTTTAAACTTGTATCATGACATAGTATATCATATTCATTTATGTCTATACTATACTAATACAGATCTTAATCTAGTATACTACATTAGATCAAAACCTACTTATCTAGGAATTCAGTAAAGAAGTTTATGTATAAAAATAAGAATATTTATCATGTAACAAAACATTCCTGTATGAACTTGTCTGTGAAATCACAACAGTGTTAATATTTACTATAGAATCAGCATATTAATATATAGCCTATAGGCTTATTTTCCTTTTATATAAGATATAAAATCACCAGTTTTTCCTACATATCTGATTGACCTTAAATAATTTCTTAAGGTATTAAAGATATTTAAAATAAAGATGTACTAATGAGAATTGTTTACATGAGAAGATAATATTTAAGTTGCACAAATATCTATGCAGGTATATAGATCTGTGTAATCATCAAAAACATTAGCTTTTCTTTCCAAAGATGTGAGTCTAAAGAAACTATGTAGTGTAGCTTGATTTTGATAAAAATATCATATAATGAAGTCACAACTTTTAACCTTCAAGGACACTTCAGTTTTAGATGTTATAGTAATAATGTGTTCCCTTAAGTTGTCCTTTTTAACAAAATACATTAACACATTTTACCAATATTTTTTTCAGTTAGAGTGGCAGTGGTTAACATGCAATATATCTTTTGCCATAAAATGTAGTCTACAGACAGTAAAACATTCAATATTTTATGAATATTAGTGAAAATGTCAGATTGTAGTATGCACTTATGTAGCTGGAGGTGGATTAAGTAGATCACAATTTTACCATTCACTATAAATCCAACATGATGTAAACTATTAATTAGAAAAGCAGTTAAAAAGTAAAGGCTACCTTTGGAAATAACAACTGTCTTCATGTCCTGATGAAAGTAGTAACTATAAGCCAAGAGTAACCATCCCCACTTTGCACTCCCCCCCCTAACAGTCTTCTACTACTATCACTGACTAGTGAGGCAAAAGCATCACTTCTGTAACAACTAAGATCATTCTCTAAGCAGAACTGTCTCTTTTTCTTTGGAACCGAAATTTTTCCTGCCCCAATATATTATTTCACCCTTTTATAACAGAATTATTATTTATTGTAATGGTCTGTCTGCAGCTTTGGCTTCCCCAATCCAGCAGTATTGCCATCAACCAACAACTCATATAATCAATAAGATTGGGGACGAAGATATCAAGATGAAAGCACAGAAAATACATAGCTGCCCCAAAATCTACTTTAAAAATAATAAGAACACATTAACCCCCAATAGATAATGTATTTTAGTGACTTTATAACCATTGCATATGCCACTTTCTGCTCTGCTAACCAAAAAGGATCAGATGACCTAGTCTATGTTTTCACTGTATCTGTTAGCTACAGCTGCCAACTAATGATCAAGTGTAAACTACTTTGTAAAACATGTCATCAGAAAGCTTATTATGAAGGGAACAACATAGGCTTCAACATTGGTTTAGTAAAAAGGACCTTTATATATGTCTATATTTTTTATATATTTTTCTTTGTCTCTCTTGGTATGTGATAAAGCATTCAGTTGTTCCGTTTTCTTTTTTTCCTTTTTTCAGGTGAAGATTTCTGGTAACGTGAATATGTAACTAAAGTTCATATGACAAAAGAGACTTCGAGAGAGTACATGCATAAATCTCTTGTATTACAAAAAAGATCTGACCAAGAAGTCTCGAGGCAACTGCCTTCTTTTTCCTTTTTTTTCCCTTCCTTCTCCTTTAACATTTGAATTTTGGCGGTTAAAAGCTCGCACTAGGGAATCTGCAGCAAGCTATGGTAACTGTTCACGAGATACTCGTGATATGCATTTTGTGAGAGAAAAGAAAAACAGAATATGTTACTCAAAAAGCATGTATATGAAGTACAAAAAAAAAAAAAAAAAAAAAACCCACAACTTTGCCCCATTTTATATAAATATAAAATTTTCTGTAACTATCAATTTTAATGGCCAATGTATCTGATATCAAGCATACAAACCCTCCTGTCCCTGCAACACATACTCCACCAGCTTTCATCAGAAAATACATCTCCTTTTTCCTCTCCGTCAGCAGAGGGACCCACAAACCACATTTAGTAAAGACACAAACCTCTCAAGTGTATGAGAATGCATTTTTACATGTCATGACGGATTCTTAGAAAGAAAACAATCTTCTCTTATTATGATAAAGAACAATTTCCAATACCTTTTAAACTATTTAGTACAAGTCACATTAAGTTATATCCGTTAGCTCTAAAAGGACCCAAGCATAAGATGACATTTAACAGGAGAGAAAGCCCGCTGATGCAAAAAGGGGCTACACTTTCATTTAATTGCACTGAGATGGGGAGCCTTCATTTTACTTATCAGAGCGATCTATATCATCATAATCTAATACACATACAGTATCCAGTATTAAGGGGGTTCTTGTTTTAACCAATATTTCTATGGTATTGCTACATTGCCCCTATGTAGTTGTCAACTAATAATACACTCTGTCAAGGGAAGATTTAGAATTTTAACATCTATGTTTAACATTCTAGCGTATTTTTATTAAAGGCTTTTAAACAGCAAATAAATTTAAAAATAAATAAATAAATAAGCATACTTAATAAATATTAAATTATTTTTTACCTTAACATGTATGTTTTTCCCCGATGTAGGTGATTTGTAGCACGAAACTTTTGGGATTTGAAGGGATTGTGGAAGAGCTTTATTTGTATTATTTACCCTTAAGCTTCTTGCTTGTTTTATCAATCAATAACATTTTTCCATTTGTTGCCTGCCTTTTTAAACTAGGTAATGAGATGTCCATATCTTCAGTGTTTTCCAAAATCTTATTCTTTTTCACATATTCAGAGGCGTCATCAAGATTATTAAATATTTTTATTCCTTCAGATAGATGTATTTTAATTCTGGCAGGAAAAATTATTTGTGCTTTAATTTCAGCTTTCTTCAGATTTTTAATGAGAGGAATGCAGGCTTTTCTTTTAGTTATTATAGTAGAGGTATAGCCATTGTCAAATCTTATGTTTCGACCATTAATTTGTATAGGATTACCTGCCCACGCTGTTCTCAGGATTAAGTCCTTGTCTTGAGATGATAAAAATTTTACAATAATGGATCTTGAAGCATTTGGATTTTTGACACAGACATATTTGACAATGACCTGTGAGCTCTCTCTATCCCAAAGAGAGAGATTCAGGTAGGTTTAGTGTCTTAGGCAACCAGTCATTCAAGAACTGTATTGTGTTATTTCCTTCCATTTTTTCAGGTATGCCGTATATTCTAATATTATTTCTTCGTGACCTTGATTCTATGTCCTCCACTTTATCTGAAAGTGCGGTGTTTTGCTTTAGTAAGAAGTCAATCTGGCTATCATTTTCATGCTGTCTTCCATCTATTTCATTAAGAGATTCTTCAATTTCTGTTATCTGGTCTGTGTGTCTTGTAATTATCTCCTTGAATTCTTCAATCTGCTTTCTATTTTCTTTCTTCATGTTTTCCATGATTTTTTCTAAATTGTCCATTTTCATGGAAATATCTTGAATACTGGATATTATTGTTTGTAATTCTTTCTTCATGGAAGTTTCCTGGAGAGAGGCTTTTGAATGACTCATGGCTGAGAGAGTCTGTTATATTCAGCTGCTGTACTTCTGACAGGATGTAATTCACTTTCTATTCACCAAAATTGAAATATTTGTAGAAAAAAATAATCCACTGTATCTAAATATATAGGTGAAAGAAAACTTAGATGTTTTTAAAATAATATTAAGAAAATTTCCTGTCAGAGAAATTTCTGTTAAGCAGAGCATCAAAAAAGTGCTGTTATCTCTCTGACATCTTGGCCACGCCCCCCATAACTGATCTTTTTGAACTCCCTTACAGCCTTTTACACCCTACTAATAATTCCTTTTATAACTGGATCATCCTCTCTAGCTTGAAGTAATAAATACACATACCTGGGTTGATGTTGTCTGGGTTATCATATTTAAAAAAAAATAACTGTCTTGCTGCTGCAATTATCCATGCATGTACCAATTCCCAGAAATCAGTTAGCACATATTTGGTTCTGGTAGTTTCCCATTCCAACCAGGCTACTACAAAGAGATTATAGGTTTTCTCCTTTGTCTCCAGAAAATAAGCCCCCATTCTGTAGATGCTCTACAGTGGAGCAGCCTATAGGCAGAAGTAAGTTACCTCAATTTACAACAAGATTGTGTTTCACTTAGGTGTTCAAAAGCTTTGAAGGTCGATGGAAACTATATGGGGGCTTTCCTCTTCTGGTTCTAAATAGCCAAACAAAAACTTTGTTATAGTCTTTCTAATTAACCTCAAATTCCCCAGACAAAAAATTCTAATATACCACATTCCCCTTGCCTGCATCATGTATAATATTTTTGGTTGTGTAGCATCATAATAGAAATACGTACCTAGAACCATAAATCCACCAACATTCTTTGCAAGAAGTAATCTGCCCTAAGCTATTTTACAGCTCTAGGAATTAATGAGGTGTGCTGGAGATGCCTAGAAAACATAAATCAGAATAGGTAACAGAAAAGTAATAAAGCTTTGCTATGTTGCTAGTGCTCCACAGTGATAATTTTCCATCTTCTAACAACCTCCGTGACATGTTTATAAGTTAATAAAGGCCTGATTTACATCTTGAGATAGACTTAAAAGATAAATAAGGATATTGCCTATGTGTAGGGAAATGTTGACCTATAATTTCCACAAAAAGTGCCTTTCAGTATTAGAATGCTTCACTGCAGCTGTCAAAGGCTATTAGTACAATGTTGATAAAAGTGGAAAACATTAATAGTCTTGTCCCATGCTTCTGTTGAGAGAAAAAGACTGTAAATGCCCTATATGACTATTTTACTGTCTCAAACACTATATTTTTAAACAATCAGTGAAATCATGTTCTGGAGGATATCAGACTTCAACAGTGTGATGTTTGAAAATTACAATTCTGCCCTATTGAATATCTTTTTGGCATCCAAATGCAACAAAATCATTGACTTCCACTTTTGTTGGATGCCCTTCATCAGAAAGTAAAGAGGTTTTCAAAATATTAATAAAAGCTTGTTAACCTTTCACAAACAGACATTGATCCAGCCCTATAAACCAGATCCCTTCCCCTTATTTGGGATCACCATGGTCACAACTTGTTTTCAACATGCATGACTTTGCATCTCCACAAGACTATATTAAATAGATACATCCCAGATTTTATGACCTCTACATTCTTTTGAAGTTAGAAATTCAGGGAAAAGCCATCCCTAACTGATTTTTTGCTTTAGCCTGGAGTTTTATGGTTAGTTCTACTTCTGTAGCAAAGATGGGATCCATGCACTCACCAGTTTTGTAGGAATGTCAAACTGTACAGGTCTAAATTTTTCAAAAATTGAAGTAGGTCATCCTGTTTCTCATTTAGTTAAAGATCTGCCTTATATAGCTCAGCATAAAAATTAAAGATCACCAGAACTTCCAGCAGGTTACTGGTCTTCCTTCCTATTAGGAGGGAATATAGCTCAGCAGCAATGCTATAATGCTATGTATAGTTTGTTTCTGAATCGTTATTGCTAATCTTTGGAAGCCTAGAGAGTCCTGAAAATGTTTACCCCCCTTTCAACATCCTTAATTCTTATCCATAATTTGCTCTATTTCCTTTTTAACATCTGTTATCCTCTTCCTTAACATCTATGTCATCACATGAAGGAGAGAATCTTTGAGTATCGTGAAACTCAATATAGTGTATAATGACTTCTCTTTCCCTTTAGACCAATGTAATTTAATGTGACATGTTAACTTGGATACAAGGGCTTCTCTAAGTTTATCCAGTCTTCAACAAATTGATTGCCATCTCCTGCAACACTGAAGCACTCACTACACCAGTTAACAAAGTCCCCCTGCTTCAAAAGGAATTGCCAGGGTTTCATGGTCAGTCGCCTTGGATGTGAGAAATCACAATTTTGATTGGAGTCTGGTCGATTGCAACTTCAGGATTTGTAACTCTATAACTAGGTAACTACATTCTAGTGTAACATAAGCTTTATCTAGCCTAGACTGCTTATGAAGTCTGGATGAATAGAAGTAGCATTTCATGTTCTCTCTTACCACTGAGCCAGCTTTAACCAGACCTAAAACATTTATGTAACGAGTGACAGTCTCCTTATCTTTAAAACTAACTTTCTTGCTATGAGGCGACAACGCTACTGCAGCACCACCACCGCAGTTTAATATTACAGTAATAAAATACATTCCAGAAATAAACAATCAAGTAACAAAGTTCTTACAAAAAAAACTAATTGTGGAACACCCATTAAAATATTCTTTCAAAAAACTTTATAATAGCCCTAAACTTATTTTAATGTACTGAAGCAAATAACAAAAGCATATAGCAAAATTATATGAGTAAAAACATGTTAATACACTGGAAGTAGACAATTATTCAACACTGAAAGTACAATGATCACAAAAATAAATCATTGTAAAGTATTTAAATACTCATGATAGAGTACAACAAATTCATGCTTATAATTCAGAGGCTCTTAATTTTAAAACTCTAATAATAGATGCTGCTTCATTTAACCATGGAAACTGTGTGGTATTAAATTTAACTTGCCAGTTAAGCTCCCTACATTCCAAAAGAGACTCATAGTCCCCACCTGTTGTATTCTTTGGGTTTAAGGTGTAATGGACATGGTTGAAGTAATACAACTGTGATAAGCCGGCTTGTGCACAACAGAATTAAAATAGCCATTAGGTGTTCAGTTGCTTGTCGCATAGCCAGATTAATACAGCTTGCTGCTGTTCTGTGTGTGATAGAATGAATACAGATGAGCATGGAAAACTGATTTTATTTGATGCATCTTCCCAACATTTTTATTTGCAAGATACAACTATGAGGAAGTGGCATACCATGTTTTAAAATGATTGGAGAAGTTGCATATGACACTGTACTCTTGAACAGGCAGGTCTAGGCAACTGGCAATATGAACCCTGGCTACAGATTACTGGTCAATGTTGAAGTGACCCCCTAGTCTCCATGGGGTTGTAGGATGGATGGATGGATGGATGGATGGACTATAGGACAATTGCCTAAATGATAATTTTGTCAAAATATAACTCACTCTGTCAAAATGTATTAAAGTCAGTTTCAGTGAAACAAACTTTAATGTAATTCAAAATAATTGAAACAAAATATAATCAAAAACAGAAAGTCATGCAGATGATATAGTTGTAGTTGTAAAGAATTAAAAAATTAATGAGAAAAAAAAAAAAAACAGAAAGTGAAAACATTTCAAAAACAATGTTTTTTCAAAGGAGTAAATCCACCTGCACCTCACATGTTGGGAGGGGGCATAATCTCCCTTATTTAAAAAAAACTAATGCCATAGTCATACAGTTGCATAGAAAAATTAAAATACCCTACACAGGGAATCACTGTCAGTATGCAAATATATAAACCATATCAGCAGTGATCATGGCTACACAGGGAATCACTGTCAGTGCACACATATGTAAACCATATCTGCAGTGATCATGTCTACACAGGGAATCACTGTCAGTGCACACATATGTAAACCATATCTGCAGTGATCATGGCTACACAGGGAATCACTGTCACTCCGCACATATATAAACCATATCAGCAGTGATCATGTCTACACAGGGAATCACTGTCACTCCGCACATATATAAACCATATCAGCAGTGATCATGTCTACACATGGAATCACTGTCAGTACACACATATATAAACCATATCAGCAGTGATCATGGCTACACAGGGAATCACTGTCACTCCGCACATATATAAACCATATCAGCAGTGATCACGGCTACGCAGGGAAACACTGTCAGTATGCACGTATATAAACCATGACCATGTCAGTGGTGATCATGTCTATACAGGGAATCACTATCAGTACACACATATATAAAGCATATCAGTGGTGATCATGGCTACGCAGGGAATCACTGTCAGTACGCACATATATACTCCATATCAGCAGTGATCATGGCTATACAGGGAACCACTGTCAGTACACACATATATAAACCATATGAGCAGTGATCATGTCTATACAGGGAATCACTGTCAGTACACACATATATAAACCATATCAGCAGTGATCATGGCTAGGTAACCACAGGCTCCTACTAAAGCTTCTTCATACTCTTATACATATTGTTACTTCTGTACGTAATTATGCCAGACAAAATTATTCCAGAGTTAAATTGCCTTTCAACCAGTTTTTTTAGATCAGCTGGATTTTGACGAAATTGTCATTCAACCAAATGACAGGCACTCATATATGTTTGTAAATATATATATATATATATATATATATATATATATATATATATATATACATATGTGTGTGTGTGTGTGTGTGTGGATAGAGAGAGAGAGAGAGAGAGAGACAATACAGTTAATTAACCTGATATGGCATAAAAAGTAATAATAACTACATCAACATGACCAACATGTTTATGTCTACACTTACCCATATCTAACACTAAAACCTTCAACATTACAATGATCAAAAAAGAGCAACAAAGGTTCTCCTTGATATTGTTAAGCAAATGTTTTTATAATGTAATATGTAGTGTTGGGGTGTGAGGCAGTGAATGTTTTTTGTAACGTAATATGCAGTGTTGGGGCACTGGGCAGTGAATTTTTTTTATGATGCGATATGCAGTGTTGAGGCATGGGGCAGTGAATGTTTTTTATAATGTAATATGCAGTGTTGTGGCATGAGGCAGCGAATGTTTTTTATAATGTAATATGCAGTGTTGTGGCATGAGGCAGCGAATGTTTTTTAAAATGCAGTGTTGGGGTGTGGGGCAGCAATTTTTTTTTATAATGTAATATGTAGTGTGGGGCAGTGAATGTTTTTTATAATGTAATATGTAGTGGTGAGGCATGGGGCAGCAAATGTAACTTAATATGTAGTGATGGGGTGTGAGGGAGGGGTAGGAGCAGGGTTAAAATACATAAGTAAGGATTGACAGAACGGCTCAAAAGCTAAGTTTTCCTTACATCAAAAGTCTGTTTCTTTGAATCAGTAAACTAATTGAAAGAGGAAACAGTTTTGTTTTGTAATCATTTAAATGAAAGGACAACAATCTGATTACTAACTTGCAGATATAATTTGTCTGCATAATGGCAGTGTTAGAGAAAAGGTGTTTAGTACTGTAAACCGTAGGGTTTTGGTTAGGGGGGAGTAGTGGTAAGGTTAGGGTTAGCACACATGAGTAAGGATGGTAAGGAAAGGGCTGGGGTGCGACAGCAGAGGACTAAAGCTATGACATGCTAATGAGATGCTTCCTGTGGTCCTGGATTTGATTCCATCAACCTGCATTTGCCTAACTATGAGATTTTTGATCAAGTCAGAAGTCCTGGTGGATCTGTATTCTACCCCAGTTATCAGATGCATGTATATACCGCTCAGCTGTCCAGAGTTTTGCCTCATATTTCTGGTCTGTTCTTTATAAAATTTGTAGATTTCTGGCAAATCACACTGATGACTAAAGTCACTAAATAATGACATACATTTGGATTTCAGACATCATATCCTTTGGTAAATGCATGCTAGCACAAATCCTCTCATTCTAGCAACTTTCTATGTTTAGAAGAGCGATATTTAAAATCTGTCCCTATTTTTGGACCTGTGTCCTCCTATTATTTTAGTTTTTGTCCAGATTTCTTGCTGCAAGAAGTTAAGAAGTATGTATTTATACATGTAAATAGAAAATGTAAACTGTTTTGTTTGGATATTAGTTAAATTAAGTTTTCATAAATGCATTGTGATCTTCTACAGCCTCCTGAAATTATATACCAACATAGGCAAATGGGACCTTAGTTGAATCTGTTCCAGTTTAGTAGATGTTTGAAAACAACCATTATTTATGCAAAACAGGATATATGTTATTTCACTGAGTTGCAGGTTTGTTGACCTTTAACTCACTGAAGAAATACAATTGAAACTCATCCCTATGAGCCTAGGAGGCAATAGCTAATATGGCCTCTGCAAGGTCAGCAAGTCATTTAACACTGCCTCATGTCCATTAATGTAGAAAATGAGCTGTAACATGTAATCTGTAGTGGGTTTGGTTTGTTAAAGCTCATTCCCAAGGTTTGATGTCACCTTTCGGACGCTTTTGCTTCACCACTTTGCAGCTGTGACAAACTGCAACTCAACAAATCACAGGACTCTCATACAATAATGTTCCAGGCAGCTGACTGCATACCCTATCATTACAACTGCAGGGCATTTATTGTTTAACATTTAGAAGTAAAATCACTTTTAGACTGGTGGGAGGATATTTATGTTTTTAAATTTTCATTTTTTTTCTTTCTTTAGTACAGAAATAGACAATAGATGAAAATCTGAGCTGATACTAATTAGAACAGTGATAAGCCAGTTAAACTAACCCATAATTATTTTGTCACTTTATACCTTAAAGTTTAGTATAGGTGATCAAAGGCAACAAGTGCATTGGCCTATGGAAATTAGGTTTACCACTAACAAATACTAAATAAATACAATTGATTTTTTACTTTCACTCTGGTCTCTATAAACTCTGGTCTCCTCTTACAAATCTTTTCCTGGGAGTGTCTACACTAAATAATTCTGCTCCCTCCATCATTAAACTAAAAGGTGCCCCACTGGATGAGTTTAAACACGCCGGACTCAAACATCAAAATTCACCTGCAAGCTCTCTGCAAACCTTCCAGAATGCTTTATAAATAAGAAAGCTTATATAAATGTTTTTTCCCTTTAATTGGATTTTCAGTATGCAATGTTGTTTGGCTTGAATGGTTGTATTTAATATAATGTGTTTGTTATACTTGCAATCTGCGTAGTGTGCACGCACCCTCATTCCCCTCCCAAATTATTTTTATTAGGAATTGCACTTGCAACAGTTTCTGACTCCACTGTGCTTAGTTAAGGAGGAGTACCAAACGCCATTAAACTGATTTTCTTTATAAGCTGTAAATGTACCATTATATACCTTACTACTTTTCAACCAATACTTAACTGAACCTATAACCAGCATCTTAAATAGATTTGCTGCAGCCTCACTGATAGTTTTTTTTCTGAGTACTTACCTGATGGTTCTTGTTCTCTGGAGTGTTATCCCGCTTCATTTGCCCTCTGGGCTCACTTCGCACCCCTAATCTGCCCCCTAATTGCTCCCACCTCCACTATCTCTACATTTAAACTATCCACACCACACCACACCCTTTCTTCTGCTAGTTCCACCCACATCATCCCCTTGCTTTGGTAGCTCCACCCTCCTCATCCATACACTCAGTCTCTCAACATATTCTAATAATATCACGCTAGCACCCTATCTATATACTACTCCACTTCCTTCATGTCTACAAACTTTATTACTTTCCTCAAATTATCCACTTAAGTAGTTTGTCTGATTAACTCTCTAATAATCCCTAATCTAAAATGATTCTCCTTACTCATCAAAAATCTGGACAAAGACCAGTGAAAAGTAGGTACAACTGGCCAAAGATCTGGACACTGATTAGTATAAAATGTGCATGCATAATTATGTAACCACACCCACTCCAAAGGAATTGTGGTATACCAACATTTTGGAAAGTAATACCTCTTAAATGTCCAGATTTCCTCAGAATGACCAGATTTTTGACTCATATTTTTGGTCTGGTTGATTCTCATAAAATTATGGATGTTATGTAGTCCTATCTAACCATAATTCTTGCTGGATGGGTTTGGAGCCGATATTTGCCTCCAACTCGGCTAATACTAAAACTCAAGAGCTTTTACTGGCTCGAGGCTAGCCTCTATCCAATGCTGCCTCACAGCAAATCCCCAGATCTCGTTTGCCTTGAAAGCTTCAAGGTTGTGTCGTACTGGCTCATTGGCTAAGTAAAACTATTTTTTTTTTTTGCTAAATATAGTCTTTTCCTACTTTTTCTATCCTTTATACATACAGATAGTTTCTTGTCTCTTGTGTGACTGTTTTTGAAAGTTCTTCAATCCCTATTCCCCCCTTAGGACTGTACGGCCTGTTTAAGTTAGAAAGCTGTAGTGCCCATTTAAGTTAGAGGGTCTTTCCTCCCTGTGTGTGTGTGTGTGTGTGTGTGTGTGTGTGTGTGTGTGTGTGTGTGTGTGTGTGTGTGTGTGTGTGAGAGAGACTGTTTAAAAAAAAAGTTGTCTTCTTCTCTTTTCCTCACTTTATTATTGTAGTTAATACTTTTAGCATTGTTATCTAACTTGTCTTTTTGAGTCTTGGAATATCAAAAGATAAGGATAGGGAGCATAAGGATCATCGCCCTTCGGGGTTTAAAAAGTGTGATAGGTGTGCGCAGAAAATGTCTCTTACAGACAGCCACACCAGTTGCGTGTATTTCCTTGGTGAAGCCCATTTGCTGGAACCCTGCACGTTTTGTCACGCATTTAACACTAGAGTTTTAAATGAGAAAAAGAGGAAACTCATTGATAGGGGTCTCATGACCAGTTCCTTCCAGGAACAGCTGGAACTTGGTCAGGCAGCTCCAAAATCCTCTAAGAGAAAATCATCGGCCCCGGCTTCGGAGCCGACAAAAAAGATTAAAGCGTCGGAGCCAAGAAGTTCCGGTTCCGACTCAGCTTCGTCTATTTCGGTGCCATCGGTTTCATCAGCTCTGAGACAACCTTCAGTACCGAAAATTTTACCTGATATCGAGGTAGTGTCTCCCACCTTCAGATATCCTATTTTGGAGAGAAGGACATCTCCTTCTGTCTCCACCAGATCCTCCAGGACTCTATCTGATAAGGACATCGAGCGGGTGGTGAAGAGGTTGCTTTCGGATCCAGCTCTGGCAAGAAAATTGGCCCCTCCAGACCCAAAGGTTTTGGAGCTGACCCCCTTACTGACAACTGTTCCTCCTCTGACTACTTCATTCTCGGAGCCTATTACTTCAGGTTCCTCTGTTTTGGACATGTCGGCTCCGGGGATTCAACCTATTTCCTCGGAGCCAATTACTCTATCCTCGATGGCTCAGTCTGGAGCCAAGGGATCTGGGAGGGTTCTCGTCAGAACCGACCCTCCCTCTCGTAGCCTCGGCTCGACTCAGCTTGTCTCTCACTTCTGCCTTGGAGCCATTCCCACTTGCTAGAATTCGACTATCCACCCCCTCGCAGCGGAGGTCTTCTTCGGAGCGGGAGGGAAGGCTTTCAAAGCTATAGAGAAGGCTTTATCCTCTGCTAAAGCCATTCCATTGGAACCTGTGTCCCACCAGCAGCAGGCAGCAACCTCTTCCCCCCTGCCACCCCCACAGCAGAGGAAACCAGAGGCCCAAGTAGCCCCATTGGAGGTGCTCCGTCTTTTGAGACCTCCCCAGATTATCCCACTGGACAGCTCCCTCGGAAGAGGTTGTGTAAGAGGAAACATGTTGACTCACTGGAGTCTGTCACATCAGACACTGATTTAGAGGAATCAGAAGGGTCCCCTAGATCCCCCTCTGAGGATGTCTCTTTTTCTGACAGCCTAGAAATCCTCAGACAGAGGGGTGATTGGAAGACCTCTAGTCCTACTGAGGATGAATCAGTGTATCTTGAGGCCTCTGGTTCCCGACCTTCCACCTCCTGGGTGACACTGCCTTATAACCAACTTTTGGGGGTCATATCGTGGAAAGCATGGACCTCTCCAGATTCAGTGGAGCCCGTCCCAAGGAGGCCAAATAAGTTTATGACAGCACCTGAGGATGTCTTTCCTTAGTAAGGGAGTTCCAGTTGATGCTATGGTGGTAGCAGCGGCCACCAAGAAGGAATTATCTGAGGCATCTTCTAATATCCATCCTCCTAACAAGAAATCCAGGATGATGGATAAGTATGGGAAGCATTTACACTAAGATTGCTGAATTACCTGACTCATTTTACTCATCTTCAGGGGGATCTCCTGAAAGAGTTAGAAGACACCCTCCAGGGTTCAGTAGCTCCAGGTTCCATGGATAAGGTTTCTGCACAGCTCTCCACCCTTACTTCCATAGCTAACTCCTCCATGAGGCTGATCTCATATGTAGCAGATTGAGCGAGTAGGGCAGCTGCAGCAGGAATATCCCTCAGGAGACATTCGTGGATGCATCTTTGTAATTTTACAGAATCCTTCAAGTCTTCCTTCACTAATGTTCCATTTGATGGGTCATCTCTTTTTGGACCCCAAGTGAAAGAGACTTTGACTAGGTGCAAGCAGGAAGGGAAAACCTTATCTGCCATTGGAGTCTGTTCCTCTCTCCCATCCAGACCTTATCCCAAGGATAATACAGGAGGAAAAATGTGGTTCCGTAAATTTCAAAAAGGTTTCCCTCAGGTGCAAGGTCAACTCTCCCCCAGAGGCAGAGGGGGAGGATATAATGGAAGATGCCACCCTTGCAGCAGTGGAGGTCTGCAGCATCAGGGAGACAGAGAAACTTTCTTGGATTGTCCCTTCCATTGCCCCTGAAGTGTTGCCCAACTGTTCATCTCTGGAGGCAGTCAGGGGTCGTCTATCGCTGTACCCAAGTGCCTGGCTAACTATCAGTCAAGATCGTTGGGTACACACAATAATATCCAGAGGTTACCTGATTCCCTTTGTTTCCGAACCCCCAACAAACTGGTCTCTACCAGACATACCACCCATTCAACTAGACTGTGCAACATCAGAGGTCATCTCGTTGCTGAAAAAAAGAGTCATCCAGGAAGTCCCTGCAGAGCAAATAGGATCCGGAACTTACTCTTGATTCTTTTTAGTTCCAAAAAAGACAGGGGACTGGAGATCATTTCTAGATCTCAGCAGGCTCAACAAGCATGTAAAGAAATTGAAGTTCCAAATGGTCACTCTGCAGTCGATATTTCCCTTTATCAGGAAAGACAACTGGATGTGCTCAATTGATCTCCAGGAAGCGTACTACCACATCAAAATGGACAGGTGCTCCAGGAGACACCTACGCTTCTGGCTGGGAGCCAATCATTTTCTGTTCAGAACACTGCCCTTTGGCCTCACTACAGCCCCCAGAGTGTTTACCAAATGCATGGCAGTGGTAACGGCTCACCTGAGATGTCAAGGATTCCAGGTGTTTCTGTACCTAGACGACTGGCTCCTCACTGCTACCACCAAGCATCAACTCATCAGGACCAGGGATGAGATTCTATCCTTGTGCGCCAGTCTAGGCATCAGTGTCAGCCTACAAAAGTCAGTCTTATCTCCCTCGCAGCACATTGTATATTTAGGCTCAGAAATAGACACAACCACCATGTCAGTAAGGCTAACACAGCAAAGAGTGGAGTCTCTATGCAGTCAAGTCAGATCCTTGTTAAACAAACAAAAAGTTCAGGCCAGAGTAGTCCTTCAAGTCCTAGGGACTATGGCTTCCACCATCCTATTGGTTCCTCTTGTTCGCTTACACATGAGGATACTTCAGTGGCTGCTATTTGCCCAATGGTCGATGCAAGACCTTCCATTGTCTCACCAGTTTTTGATAACAAACACATGCAGAAAGGATCTGACATGGTGGTTGCACACACAACTTATCCTAGGTCGTCCACTTGTTCCTCCCCAAGAGAAAGCAGTTTTGACCATGGACGCTTCCCAGATAGAGTGGGGGACATTATCTGGGAATGAGAGTCCAAGGTACTTGGCAGAACCACAAGAACCACTTGCACATCAGTGTTCTGGAGATGTGAGTGGTGCTATATGCTTTGCAAGCACTTCACAGCTTCCTTCCCACCGGGACGATTGCGATTCAGTCAGATAACATGTCTGTCGTGTGGTACATAAACAAGCAAGGGGGAACCAATTCTTACCCGCTTTGCTGAGAGGCCTTAAGAGTTTGGAAATGGGTGATGGATACTCAACGCTTCCTGATAGCAACCCATATCCCGGGATATCCAACGTAATAGCAGACAAACTCAGCTGAGCAATTCTGATGTCTCACACGTGGTCCCTGAATCCAATGGTTGTGAAAGAGATCTTTCACAGATGGGGCCAGCCTTGCTGCGATCTATTTGCCACTCACCTGAACACCAAATGCAGCAGCTACTTTGCCCTCATTCCCCATCCGGGGATGTCACCCAGGGATGCTGTAGTTCACGATTGGCCCCCAGGACTTCTTTATGCCTTTCCTTCTTTTCCAGTCATCCCGAAGGTAATTCAGAAAGCAAGACAGTTGAGAAGTTCCTTGATCGTCATTGCTCCTTACTGGCCTTGACAAATTTGGTTTCCCTTCTTGTGGCCCTACATTTGGAGGAACCATGAATTCTGGACCCATCTCCAGATATCCTGGTTCATCAATCGGGACAGTTCCACCCCTCCATCCACACCCTCAAATTGACAGCATGGCTGATCCAGTTCCACGAATAGCCAGGTGTATTCCTCTATCTCTTGTGGTTAAACACATTCTAATTTCATCCCATAAACCTTTCACTCAGAAACTATATTCCAGCAAATGGAAAAGGTTTTCTTTTTCAGCTGCAAACCGGGGCTTAATTCCATATGCAGCTCTGATAGAATCTATTTTATCCTTCCTAGTGTTAATTTTTCATGAAGGAGCAGCAGCCGCTACACTTAGAGTTCAGCTAGGTGCCATTTCTAATTTCCACTTTGGCTTCATGGGAAATCCAATCATGCAGCACTCCTTGTGTAAAACTTTCTTAAAAGGAGTTCTTCTTCTCAGACCTCCAATCAAACAACCATTAGAACCCTGGGATTTAAACTTAGTCCTCTCATCTTTGATGTCTGCACCCTTTGAGCCATCCTCATCGTCAGATCAATTGTTATCATGGAAAACATTATTCTTAGTAGCCATAACATCTACTAGGAGAGTTTCAGAACTTCAAGCTCTAACTATTCAACCTCCTTACATTATTTTTCACAAGGATAGAGTCGCTCTCAGGACAAACCCTTCCTTTCTTCCCAAAGTATGCTCAGAGCACAATCTCAATACTATTGTTGAGCTACCTGTATTTTTTCCAAGCCACTCTAATAAGTCAGAGTATAGACTACACCAGCTAGATGTTCACAGAATACTCAGGTTTTATATACACAGGACTAAAGAATTCAGAAAATCAGATCAACTTTTTGTTTCCTTTTCTGACAAAAAGAAAGGCTTGCCTGTTTCTAAGATTACTCTTTCAAAATGGCTTTCAGATTGCATATCATTTGCTTATTAACAAGCTGGCAAACAATTACCTGTCAGAAGTTAAAGGTCACTCTACTAGAGCTGTAGCTACTCCATGTGCTTTTAGATCTAGGCTCCCAGTTGATACCATTTGTGCAGCAGCTACTTGGGCAAGACCACATACTTTTGTCACTCATTACAAATTGGATTTGCCTCCTGGGACAGGTCTTCCTTTGGGTCCACTGTGCTGAAGAGTCTTTTCGCTTGAGCCACCTGGGATATAGGTGCTAGGGACGCTGTTCCATCCAGCAAGAATTACGGTGAGATAGGGCTACATAACATAAAGAAGTTATGTACTTACCATAATGTTCCATGCTTGTAGTCCATCTCACCTACATTCTTGCATCCCTCCCTCCAACCCCCTTCTTATTTTCTGGGGGATCTGGTGGACTATACCGGTGCTGCCTGACATGGTTCTCTTGGTTGTCCACCTGGCATGGATTATATTTTCTAAATCCTTTGTCTGCAATTATGCAGCTCTTATACTGGCCTTACCTGGTAGGTATTTATTGCTTTCTTGCAAACTAGATCTGGGGATTTGCCATGAGGAACCATGGGATAGAGGCTAGCCTCAAGCCAGTAAAAGCTCTTGAGCTTTAGTATTGGCTGAGTCGGAGTCACATATTGGCTCTGAACCCATCCAGCAAGAATGTAGGTGAGATGGACTACAAACATGGAACATTATGGTAAGTACATAACTTCTTTTTTTCTAGCAAATCATTGAGGATTCAAATCAGAATATAATGACCAGGACTGCCCTTTGTTCAACTGGTGCCCTAGGTAAAAGGTCTTCACAGCACCCCCCCAACACCACCCTGTGCCCCCATCCTGGTCTACTTACAGCATCCAGATTACTGGAAAAGTGACCCTGCTAGAGCAGTGCCCTAGGTGGCCACCTAGTTGGCGTTTGCCTAAGGCCAGCTATGATAATGAAAGACATTGGAGTTTCAGGCTACATATCCCTCAGAACATTTATGCTAATTCAAAACCTGTTATTCTATCAACTTTCTAAGGTTGTAAGAGCAATATTTAAAAAAAATTCCCTATTTTGTTAGACCTTTGTCCCCCTATTATTTCTGGCTTTGTCCAGATTTCTTACTGTAAGAGGTTGAGAGGTATGGTGGCATCTATAACTTTTGGAGCACAGTATCTTTCAACAAGTCTTTTGGGTTTCTAATACCATGACAGGAATGGACCCCATTCCTTAGTCAAAGTACGATTAAAGTTCATGAAATTAGTATTGTTTCATTCTTTGATGTCAGCCAGTAGTGCTCTTGGCAGCACCTGCAATGTGCCCATAATGACTCCTTCTGCAATTTGTATGGAGTTACATGTATTAGTGGCATATCTAAATGTGATTGTAGACTCTTCTTTATAAGACCTGTTGCTCCTACTACTATTGGAACTGTCTGGGTATCTTTCTTCCACATTGCTCTTGTTTCTGCCTGCAAATTCTGATATTTTATGACTTTGTGTCTCTCTGTATGCAAGACACTGTAGTCACTGGGTGTGGCAATTTCAATGAGCAATGCTACATTTGTCTTTTTTTCTTGGACCACACTATATCTGTTTTTCTAGCATCTATCTTTTGAATTGTTGGTAATGGATGATCCCATGTGATGTAGACCTCTTAATTTTCTATGATGCTTTGTGGCTCATGTTTCCAGTGTTTTTCAGCCACTTCAGTACCATAATGTTTGCACAATCCCCAGGGCAACAGTCTTGCCACATTATTATGCCTTTCAGTATACAGTCCTTCTGCTATTGGCATGCCGCAACTAACAATGAGGTGTGCAACTGTTTCCAATTCGGTTTTACAAAACCTACATTTGTCTGTTTCTCCCACATGTTCAATGGACTTTGTAAACCATTGTGTACTCAGCCCACTGTCTTAGCCTACCAATATTAACCTTTCATCTCTTGGTTTGAATTCACCTCTCCTCAACCATTTCTGCATTCGTTCCTGATCAACACGAGGTTTTTCCAGAAGTTTTCTACACTTGCAACTATATTTATGTTTTTACCACATTTCTTGTCTTCAGTATAAATCCTAGATATTCTTTATAATCCCAACAAGTTTTAGTTTTTCACAAACAGTTGGTTATGAGTTAATATAGTTAATATCCTTAGACTGTAAATATCTTCTCCCACCACTAAACCACCCTCTGTAAAGGCAGCCTTCTTTTTCTGGCTGGAAATATTTAGCTCATACCTTCCAACTACAGCCTTTAAACTGCTCTTTGCTGATACTTTTTCTGCCATACTCACCTCTAGTGTTATTTTCCACTCCATTCGCCCTACGGGCTCACATTGCTCCTCTACCCTGCCCCCAATTTCCACCCGCCCCCAGTACTCCTAGCTTTATTCCTATCTTACCCCATCCTCTCAGCCTAATTACCCAGTACCAGCTCCCCCATTACTCCTCCCACCTATAGCCATCCTTCTTAAACTCTGTAATGTGTACTCCAGCCAATAATTATAGTCCCCTCCTCATTCCTTAAATCTCTAGAATACCTGCATCACTTTTTAAACCCTTTCTTCTTCATAGCCTTCTCTATTTTCCTAACCACTCATACTACTCTCTCTTTGCTCCAACATGCTCTCCTCAAGTTATCACACCCTCCAGTCCCACAGCCTCCTCTTTATGTTCCTACTTCCCTTATACTATGTTACCTCATATTCCACCTATGCTTGTCCAATACCACCTACAAAGACAACTACCATGTAAACCCACTTTCTCCCTCACTCTTAGTCCCATTTCCACTCTATCTCCTCTTCTCTCATTCAGCCCAACCCTCTGCACCTATTCCACCCTAAACTCTTCTCCTCTAAAGTCAAGACACTGTCACCTGCTCCAATCTACAATCTACCAAAATTCATTCCTTGCAGACCAATATGGCTAAAGGATATCTCCTTCAACAACCTAGTCCAAGCTGGTGATATCCATCCTAACCCTGGTCCTACATCCTTTATTGACAACAATCATACCTTACCCTCTTCCTCCTATCTCAACACCCTAAAGATTTTTACAATTAATGCACAAAGTCTAAACAACAAAGTACACCAATGTCAAGCTTGGTTAAGCCATAACCAACCAGATATCTTAGCCATCTCTGAAACCTGGCTCAAGCCCTTTATCTCCAACTCTGAGATTCTGTCCCCAGGATTTCATTGTCTCAGAAATGACCGACTAAATAAAAAAGGTGGAGGCACTGCCCTAGTCTATTCCAACCTTCTTACCTTATTTCCCCTCCAAATTCCAATTCCTCAATTCCAGAACACTGAACTAACTGCTGGAATTCTAAAACTAAATAAACATAAAAATATTGTCCTATATATCTCACCTGGTAACAATATCTGTACACTCGAAAATATTCTCCTATTGGCCTCTACTGAAATTAACTATGAAACCTATATCCCTGGTGATGTGAATATTGACTTGAATAAAATCAATTGCCCCTCTCCCTCCCTATCTATTAACCTCTATAACTTCATTCAAATAATCCTCTCCATCACTCGACCTAACAAAATAAACCCTCCCGGATCCACTATAGATTGGATCCTAGTCTCAGATCCAAATAAAATAACCAATTCTGGCACAATTCCTGATTCCTTTAGTGACCACCTCCCAGCTTTCATGCATCGCTCAACTAGTTCCTCCCCACACCAGCATCAGTACATTCAAACTCGTAACCTCAGTAACTTCAACCCAACTACTTTCTCATATACTTTCAAACAAATGAACTGGCAAATTCTAAACATCCTTCCTCTTGACAAGGCTGTAGAATACTTCAACTCTGTCTTCCTTGATAATTTAAACTCACTAGCCCCACTAAAAAACAAAAGGATAAAAATTAAAACTGCTCCTTGGCTATCCAAAGAGACAAAACAGATTATGCACCACAGAGACAAACTATGGAAGCTTTACCAAAACAATAAACTTGACAATATCTTGCTCCAATATAAACAGCTCCGCAACCATGCAAAATGACTAATCACCAAAGACAAAAAATCCTACTATATCAAACTTCAGTCCAATAACAATAAAACCCCCAAAAATTCTGGAAATCAGTAAACTCACTCCTCAATCCAGGCTCCAAGAATAATCCCTGTCCTGACCCAAGTAAATCTGATCTCGAACTAGGCTCTGAATTTAACTAATTTTTCATAGACACTATTACTACCCTCACCAAGACATTTCCCAATAATAACCCAACTGCTCTGCACTCTCCCACTTCTAACTCACCTCATCTGTTTTAACTCAAACCCATCTCCACTAACTTTATAAAAAAACTTTTGTCCAAACTTAAACCTTGCTCTAACGCTCCCGACAATATTCCCTCTTCCTTCCTAAAATGTGCTGCTGATGGCATTGCACTCCCAATCAGCATCTTTATTAACTGATCCATAAAAGAATCATATGTCCCCAAACTCTGGCGCTCACCTTATATTCTCCCTCTTCATAAAGGAGGCAAAAATACCAGCATCTCAAACTTTCTCCCCATTGCTTTGCTCTCACCAGTCTCCAAAATCCTAGAAAAATGCATTCACCTCCAACTTATGCCTTTCCTGACCCAAAACAATCTTTTCACTCATACACAGCATGACTTCCGTCCAGGCCATGGCACAATAACCGCTCTACTCTCTTTCCTAGAAACTGTCAATCAAGCCTGAGATTCAGGCCACTTAGTTTCTACTGTTTTACTTGATCTGTCTAAAGTCTTTTATACTGTTTTCCACAAGCACCTTCTATGTCATCTCTGAGACCTTAATCTCTCACATAATGCTTTATCCTGGTTCTCCAGCTATCTATCAGACAGATCACAGGCAGTCAAATGGAAGAACTCCATCTCTTCCTTCCTACCTACCTCAGCTGGCATACCACAGGGATCCATCCTTGGGCCAATGCTTTTTAACATCTTCATCAATAACTTTCACACTGCTATTCCTGATGCTAAAATCATTCAATACGCAGATGATTCAACCTTAGTCTGCTCTGCCTCAAACCTCTATGAATTGCTGACTAAAACCCAAACTGCCTTCTCAACAAATGAAAACTGGATGTGCCAAAACCACCTCTCTCTCAATGCAAATAAATCAAAGATTCTACTATTCCCTCCCACAAAGACCCTCTCCTACGATAAAAACAACTTCAAAGTCTATAGTCAAACCAACTCACCTATAGAAGTAGTCCCATCTGCCAAACTACTTGGCATTACTGTAGATGAACACCTCAAGTTTGATATTCATATTCAACAAAATATTAAGAAAACCCATCAAAAGCTAGGTATGCTGTATAGGAATAATCGCTTTCTCTCCAACTCTACCAGGCAAACTCTGGCCTCGACTTATCTTCTTCCTTCCTTATAATACGGAGCCCCTCTCCTAACCAACCTGTTCTCCTCTGTCACCTCTAAACTAGAAAACTGCTACAACAAAATCTCTAATTTTGCCTCTAAATCTAAAAATACCACCCATCACTGCCTAACCTTACAGTCCCTGAATTGGCTTGACCTCCCAAACTACCTAGACTATCTCCAACTCACTACTGCACATAGACTCATATTTCACCCAACAAAATGTCCCGCTCTAACTAACATCCTTCCCCCTTATACACCCAACAGAGCTCTCAGATCTGGAAATCAGAACTTAATTACTATCCATAAACCTAAACGTCCTGCTGGCCAACTTCTCCTATCTTTCTCACTAGGCAAAAAATGGAATTCCCTTCCCTCCACACTAAGAACCATACCAAACTCAGAAAACTTCAAAACCCAACTATTCAAACATCTGTCCACTAAATGGAAATGTACCTGTCTTCACCCACCCTAATACAAGGGGGTTCCCACTCTGGTTCCCACGCTCTACATCTCTCATAGTTATCTTCCTATGAGCCTATCTAAGCTCTCAACAATTTCTATAGCTTCTCTCTAAGCTCTCACCTCCTAAACCTACCCTCACACAGCCCAACCTTGTAAATATTGTAAATAGCATTCTACTATTGATGTGTGCATGTAAAGCGTATTTGCATTTTCTTAAAAGGTTTGTATGTAAACTGTTTCCACACCTAACCCACATCTGTTTTCCTGAAATGAAACTGTGTCATCCCTACCTTCAAGCTTAATGAATTTGTTAACTATGCATGATATTGAATGCATTTATGAGTAACTATTCTACATAAGTATCTAAATTGTATAATGCATCTTGGAGCTTTTCTCCCCAGGCCTCCACTAAAAATGGATCAATTTGGCCCAGTGGACTTCCACGGTAATCAAATTGCAAATAAATAAATAAATAAATTATCTGGTCCTTCAACTTATATTCTTTCTTTTGTTTTTTGGCACATTCATTTGCTGCCTGATTTTTATCTACTTCTGGTTTGATTTCCATTCCTGCTTGATGCGGATATGCTTCTGCTAGCCTAAGCAGAGAAGTCATCTTAGATTTGTTCTTCTCACGTTTCAAAACTTTCACTACATTTGGGCCTTGTGAGGTCAGCAGATATGTGTGGAGTCCCAAAACTGCAGATCTATACATATAATCAATTTCAAGGAGGCCCATTCCTCCTTCAGAACGGGGAATATATAATCTTGGCATGCACTGATTTTTATAAATCATTTGGTGAGCATAAAGCATCCTTCTTGTTTTCCTATCTAATCTCTCCACCACATTTGGGGGCCAGTCAATCACTCCAAAACTGTAAGTGAGGATAGGAAGAGCGAATTGGTTTATAGCCTGGATTTTGTTCCTAGATATCAGTGCTGCTTTCAGGATTAAAGTCTTCTGAAGTATTCCTTATTAAGTTTTATTCACATTTGTTTGTGTCTTATTGTTGATCCTTCATCAATTCCCAAATATTTATACACTCCCTCTTGCTCAAGTTCTTTTGTGTCACATTCTTGTCCTAAACTGAAGTTTTCCTGGTGTTGCAGTTTTCCTCCTTTAAAGGTTGCTTTAGCACATTTATCAAGACCAAATGACATTCTTATATCATCTGAAAAAGTTTTGACAACTTGCAGTTGTGCTTTCAGTTCCTCATCTGAACTATACAATTTTAAATCATCAACAAAGAGAAGATGTGAAGTCTTTACACTTTGTTGTTTTTGAGGAGCCATCAATAAATTGCTTATTTTGTACTTTTCCTTTATATTTATCTTTGTATCTTCTAAGTTTTCCTCCTGTGCTGAAATTTTTAGTTTGTTATTTGTGATAGTGCATGATAGATCCTGGTCTGTTCTAATGCTGCACATTGCTTTTATCACATCTATCTTTCTTAGCATTTTTGTTGATCTGTTCCCTCTTCTACAGTCTTCTAACAGTGACACTTCTTGTCTTAACTGCTTTACAGTTTTCTCTATTCGATATTTCCATGATGGTATTCAATTTCTCCCCTTCCTTTCCCTCACTACCCTGTGTTCTTGTGGTAGAACTTTATCAGTTATTAATTTAGCTGCACAGTAATATATTCTGTTTACTTCTGTTATATCACATGGATCTCTATGAACAGTCCTAATTACTGCATTCATTTGTTTTATCAGGCTTCTGACTTTTTGGGTTTTATTAACCTTCTGCAGTCTATTTCTTTCATTGACGTTGATATATCTGTCTATATTTATTAAATCAAGCAACTCTTCTCTTAGGTCATTTTCCCTGACTGATGTAGTGGAATGATGGTGGTGATGTCATAGCCGGCCTTAGGCATAGGCCAACTAGGCGGCCACCTAGGGTGCTGCTTTTGCGGGGGCACTTTTCCAGTAATCTGGATGGCATAGGTAGATCAGGATGGGGGCATTAGGTGGTGTGAAGGGCACTGTGGAGCCCTTCATTTGACCAAAGGTCTTCCATGGGTGGTGTCAGCAGCCCTGTATTATATTCTAACCTTATATCAGTAAAGCAGCAAGCAATACATATTAATGATATTGCTTCATCATCTCTGAAATGAAATCAGGGGTGTGGCGTGTAGAAATACTTTGCACTTGTTATGTCTAACAGAAATCATTTTAAGTGAACTATTTTTGACCATTTTTATTTTAGTGACTAATAGCAGCCCCAGGGTGAAATATGATAGAATTTCTGTCTTGTATGACATATCCAGTATTGGTTGTTTAGATGGGACACATATGATGGAGCTGAACATCTTTGCTTTCTTACTGGGCACTTTATTTTCATGCTACAACAAGGGTAACATTATTTTTGACCTGTTGCATGATGATGACCAGGGATTTATCATGGAGATCTAGCCACCTGAAACTGTTGGTCCTAATTTGTCAACTTGCATGCCTCCTGGGGTTCTCTAAAATTCAGCACCTAAAGCTAGAAAAGGTTAAAGGTCAGATTGTAGTTTGTTGCAGCTTTCCTCTTAGAAAGAGCAAGATCAAAACTGCAGTTACCAACTCTTGACTATGTAATGGGAACAAGAACAAGAACAAACTGCGGGGTTCTCCTTAGCTACTGCCCACCACCATTGGAATGGCAAACCTATAGGAGTTTGCACTCTCTCACCAATTTGGTGTTGCGGGTCTCTATACTGGGTAATCATGAGTCATTTCAACATTTGGATCTGAAGAGTCTTATCTAGGTGACCTGGTGCCCTAGGCAATCAAGAGAAGGGCACCCTTCAATCAATAGTTCAGGACCAAAAACCAATAAAAAAAAATATTCATTTATACAGCTACAATGTTGTCTGACTACAGTTCTTTAACTGAATGCCATACTGACCTTCTACTTGATTGACAACTTTAGCACTTGTATCTGGGCAGCTGACCACTTTGCCTATCGTAGCAACGGTCCTGTGGGTAAGTGTTGAGCCTCTGCTTCTTACCCTTGCACAGACATTCCTATACATTATGAGGCATTTTGGTTTTGCACAGGCAGTTACATCTGTAACCCAGTGCAGTAGACATGCTCTTCACTTGGTATTTTAGCTTTGTGTATCAACCTCTCGGTTGGTGGTAGAACTGACTTATTGTCATACCATTACCTCGTTTGGTTTGCAATTGATTTGGCACGGTTACACCTTCTTGGTTTTGAAATGTTAAAATGCAGGAATTTCTATGCTTTAACAACTGAAGGATTTGTTTATGGCTTTCATTAGTTCTTTTCAGTCTGGAGAACAGATGGTCAAGATGACTAAGACATTTAATGTGAGAGAAACTGACATACCATGCAGATGTTAACACTTTCTGTCTTGTGTGACGCACCCAGGGTATTAGTTGTTCAACTGGGACCTACTGTAAAAGAGTAACAGTACTTTGTAAAGATCTGTACATAACAGTGGGGGGTCGGTAAGTGTTTTTATCTGAAGTGAGGGATGCTATGAAAAAAAAACAAAAGAAAAAGAAACAAGCATGAAAATACCTAACAGTGTCACATGCTAGTATACCTGTCAACTGTCCAGATTTTTGCCTCATATTTTGGTCCGTACCTCATAAAATTTGTGTTTTTTTTTACAAATCACCGAGGGCAGACATTTGAGTTTCAGACTTCATGTCCTTCAGAAAATAAAGACAAACCCATTATTCAAGCAACTTTTATGTTTATAAGAGCAATCTTTAAAATCAACCCCTATTTTGCGGTCCCTGCCCCACACTCCCCATTATTACTGGCTTTGTCCAGGCAGTTTGTGTTAAGATGGTAAGAGGTATGGAGGACAGTATAGCACTACATATTGCTTTTATACTGCATGACCATGTACTGGTTTGGAAATTGGTCATCATGTGATGGTCAACCTGCATGGATATCTGCAGAGTGCTGAAACAACTTGGATGACTGGATGGGGGTGTGGGGGCAGCAGTATGTGACCTCCAAATACAAAAATAAAGGTATTCTTTGGATAGTAAAAAAAAGCAGTGATCAAACCACTTTCATTTACAGGTGTAATTATGTATGTATTCTTTACAAGTGGGTGTTGAGATGCACTCAAAAATGTGTGTGCAAGTTCCAACATGGCCTTTGTGAATGAAGTAACAAGTGAAAATGTTTACCCCATTTTTGTAGATAACAGCAAATCAGCAAGGTGCCATTAAATTCTGAAGTATGGATTCACCTATTGTAAATGGATGGACTAGCGTTAAGCAAAATACATTTATGTAATTGAAACTTCAAATACAAGATATTCTACTTCAGGTTTCTTTACATGGAAATGCCCCTTAGCCTCTGACTAGAATCACACTCATCCATTTACCTGGCAGTGGCTCCAAGAAGAAGAGCATCATCCCCACAAAATAGTTACTCCAAAATGTAGCACTTTAGATGAGTGGCTGTGGCAAAGTCAGTCAGTGAAAAGATGAATCAAGACCCCTAGCCAATGTACAGGAGCGTTCGCTCCAAGTAATTATTTCCAAGTGATGTTTTGTTTCCACCCTTCCTGTTGTATTCCTTCAAAGTAGGATGTAAGGGTCTGTCCCTTTGTTTCTTCAACTCACCATACAGAATACTACATATTATAGCCTGGCTTATTGTTACATTTATCCTTGTCTGGATAACGCTTGAGGAGGCAAAGCCTTAGTCGCTGTAGGCATGTGAGAGTAAAGACCCTTAATAACCAAATGCTACTCATTAATGCACACGTTTCATCTTCATTACTCCTACTTTGTGACATCATAGTTATTCCCTGCCAATTGTTAAACATATTTCTTATTTCTTTGAAAACCCTGACCCATTTCTCTTTTCCTTGCCTAGGTAAATTCCATGATTGCTGCAGTAGTTCCTTGATATTAAGTGATTAGCATTTAGCAACTAGCAAACAAGAAAAATAAAATACAGTAAAGAAGTAATAAAATAAAGCTTGTTTTTCTTCTGCGAGCAGTCTGTACTGTTTCAGCTGCAGGCAGATCGAACCCTCACTGCCATGTGAAGTGTGGTATTAAAAAAAAAAAGATACAACTTTGGAGAGACTGATCCTTTGTGCAAAGAAATGATCAACTTAACAGGCAACTTAAAAAATGAAAATAAAATAAAAAAATGAAATTGGGATTTAAAGGAGCCACTCGGACATTCGTGGCACCCTATTATTTCGCTCCTCTAAACGGGAAATACAGAGGAATGTGGTACAGGTGAGAGGTATGATCACTAATGCTCTTCTCCCTCTCTTCACTGTCATCATATTTGGTCCCTATCCAACCCGTTCTAAGCTCTCCTACAGACACGACCTCTGCTTTACACCAACACAAATCACTACTCCCTACCCATCGCTGCTCATATCTTTCACACAGACAGTATATTGTTCTTTAAACCTAAATTGTTTCAGATGCAGCTGTACCTGTTTAACATCACACTTACTGACAGTCTTGAAATTCCTCCTGCTCTGCGGTGACATCCACCCTAACCCTGGTCCCAACATCTTACAGTCCACATCTTCAATCTGTATTCCAGGTACACAAAATATGCTTAAATTTATCTCAGTACCTGGCTTAAAACCACATATAAAGGATACTGAAGTACTTTCTCCAGGCTTTAATATGTTCAGAGCTGACCAACTTAAAAGAAAAGGAGGCAGTCTTGCAGTAATATATCCTGCTTCTATTTCCTTAACCCCTCACAACCAATCCATATCCTCCTTTAACAAAGCTGAACTATTTATCACCTACCTTCAATTAAACAATAATAAAAGTCTCTGCATTATAGCTTTATATATACCCCCTGGAAAGTATCCTATCTTGGGTATCAAAAAATCTCTCTCTGGAAACAGTAATATTAGGTGATGTCAACATTGATTGTCAGAAAGTTAACTTACAATTTCTCACTGAGAGCATAAACCTATTTGGATTTTCTCAACTAATTACTCACCCAACCTTTATCAGTTCCACAAACCAAAACATTGATAATTGATTGGATTTTGGTCTCCCATTCTAACAGTTTCCCCTCAAAGCAAAACACTTCCAGTCTCTACTAGTGATCACCACCCCATCTGTACAACTAGGCTTATTTCACATTCATGTAGACAACACACCTCCAAGATAGTACAAAACCTATCCAACTTTGACCAACAGGCCTTAAAAGATTTACTAAACTCCATCATTTGCTCCTTCCTTAAATACTTACCACTAGATTATTCAGTTGAACAATTTAATTCTATATTCCTAAACACTTTAAACAGTTTAACTCCCACCTGAAGGAAAAGAGTCAAAACCAGCTATAGTTTTTGGCTTTCTGTCTATACCAGATCACTCATGCAAAATACAGACAAGGCTTGACAACTTACCTAAAACATAAGGCTCACAATAATTTACAGCATTTCAAAGCACTGTGTAACCTTGTAAAGAAACAGGTTAATTTAGAGAAAAAAAAAACAAGTATATGCAAAGTCACAACATCAGCACAAATCCAGTCCAAAACATCTGGCACACTATCAAAAAAAAAATCCTAAACCTAGGAAGTCATTCCTCCTCCCAACCCTCCTGTGATAGTACCTCACCTGACATAGCAACTCAGTTTAACTCTTACTTCATTTATAGCATAGCTTCCATCACTAACAAAGTCCCTCAATCTCCCTCTACCCTCTCTCAACCTCCTATTACCTGTCACTCCACATTTTCCCTTCAACCAGTTCCTATTTCCTTCATCAAATCCCTCCTGTGCAAGCTCAAGCCATGTTCCCCCCTGCAGACAATCTTCCTAACAAATTTCTAAAAATGTCTGTTGACTCAATTGCCTACCCAGTCTCAATCATTAATAGATCCACCAAGGAGTCTTATGTCCCCTCCCTGTGGAAAAAATCCTTCATCATTCCTTTCCGCAAAGGTGGCACCTCCACAGACATCTCTAAATATAGGCCAATTGCTATTCTTTCACCACTATCAAAAATTCTAGAAAAATGTATGCATAAACAACTTCTTCAATACCTACTTGACAATAATCTTCTCTCTCCCACCCAGCATGGATTCAGACCAGCACACAGCGCCATCACTGCTCTACTGTTCTTTACTGACACTGTCACCAAAGCTCGTGACTGGAAACTTTGATTCTTCTCTTTCTTACATCCATCCAAAGCCTTTGATACTGTCTCCTACCCCCAACAGTTATCCCAACTATCTCTTCTGGGCTTAACCAAAACAAGCTTACAGTGGTTCACTAGCTATGTCTCTAACAGACATCAGTCTGTCAAATGGAACTCTAACTTCTCCCCTTACTTACCTGTTAGCACTGGGGTACACCAAGGCTCAATACTAGGTCCACTTCTGTTCAACATTTTTATTAACCATCTTAATACTGACACCAAACAAGCCACCCTAATTCAATATGCTGATGACTCTACATTAATCTGCTCTGCCAGGACTCTCTCTCATCTACCGAGTTTAACTCAAGAAGCATTCACTTCCATTGAGTCTTGGATTACCAACAACCATTTACTAATTACCCCCCCCCAAAACAAATACACCTACTATTTTACCAAAACAATTTTCTACAGATACCTCTAACTTTGCTATTACTTCTCTGAACAATAATTCAGTCAATGTGGTTTCACATACAAAACTGTTAGGTGTAAGTACTGACAAGAATCTTAAGTCTGACCTACATATCAGCAACATCATAAAAAAACTAATCAAACATTGGGCATGATGTATAGGGCTAAGAAATGTATCTCTAACTCCATAATAGCAACCCTTGCCACCATCTATCTCTTACCCGCCTTCTATATGCTTCACCTATCCTAACTGATCTTCACTCTTCCCTCAAAGCAAAACTTAGTCAATGTTATGATAAATACCTAAATTTGCCACAGGGCAGGCCCACTACTCTCACCATTGCTCTGCTCTCAAGTCTCTAAATTGGCTCAAATTACCCCACCTTCTCACCTTTAATCAACTAACTAACTCACAAATGTCTGTACAACTCCTCATTTTAGCAAACTACATCATCACTACTTCAACACTATATTCCATCTCGTGACCTACGCTCCTCTCACAAGTATCTACTATCTATTACTATTTAAAAACCTCAACAACACTGGAGTTAGTCTGTACTCTCACTGTGTTGCCAAATCACAGAATAGCATTCTAGAAACAATCAGACTTATACCCTGCTACTATTCCTTCAAGTCTAGGCTGAAAGAACATCTAACCAGTAACTGGATCTGCCCATGCTCCATGCCATCATAGTACTCTTTCCTGTTCCCTTCTTCCAAACTCTTAATAGACTTTCTCTTCATCTATCCTACTTCCCTCCCTGCTTTACCTACTTTCTAGCCTTACCTCTCTTTAAATCCTTAACATTCTAATACCCTTTCTTCATGTTCTTACACTAACCTTTATCTATCCCAGAATTTATGATTGAAATTTACTATCTAGTTCTCCTGCCAGATAGAGCATATGGCTTTTATGACCTATTTCTTATTCTGTTATATATTTTTCATGCATCATTATGTAACATGCATATTAGGAACTCTCGTCTACCTTGTATATAATGTATGGTCCACTTTGCTTGCCTTATATTTTGCTTATTTTCTTTTATTGTATTCACATATTGTACTACTTTATTATTGTCTTAATATTTTAACCATTGTTCAATTTTTTTAATTCTGTTTAATGTGTACTGTAGAGCTTTTCTCCCCGGGCCTCAGCTGAAAATGGGCTCATACCCAGTCGGAATTTCCCAGTAAACAAATGTCAAATAAATAAATAAAAATACAATTTAAAATATATCTACAATGTTTAAAACACCAACAAAAAGAAATAACTGTTGCTTGATTCACACTTTGAAAAGACCTTCCCCCGGATTCATGAAGCCTGCACCGGGCGCAGGCATAGCATATGCGGGACAATGCCAAATATGTCCACCGAGCGATTCAGGTATGAACCAACCCCATGTGCACTACCGGCGTACGCCAGATCTATGCAGCCCTCGGCATAGGTATGCAAATCACCCCATGTGCAGTGTCGCACCATGCTAATGAAGGCATACAGCGATTCACGAAGTGGTGCAGGCATAACGCAAGCCCATGGAAATGTAAACCAAAAAACATGGTTTACATTTTCCCAAACAGAACATCGGAGTTATGGAAGTGGACCAGACTCATGTATTACAAAGTTAACATATGCCAATGGCGAAATACACAGCCAATGGCACAAGAAAAGATGTACAACACCTAAAAAACAACATTTAATGTCATGTCCACAGTAACGCACAGTACAACCGCAGGGCATGTGTGTGCAAACAGGAATACAAAGGAAATATATACAAATGTCATAAAATCGCAATGAAAGACAAATTAGGATTGCACCATAATATGCAATGGTAGGCATGGCACACCACAAGCAAGGCGCAAGGGTTGCCAGGGGCCCGTGACAGTGTTCGGCGCTGTAACTATGAATTAGTAGTCAATGGCATGCAATTGAGGCAAGTAATACTGAATCACAAACGTCCCACCAGATTAAAGATGTACCTGACGGAACAGCGCTATAACACCGAGGAGTGTATCAGAGGTGATACATGACATCAGCAGAGGGGTGTGCCACCGTATCAGTAAGCACATTGGAGCAATGCAAATCTGGCCTGGCCATTGCTAAGCAACAGGGGTGGGGAGGAAGGTATAGAACCGTTTAGCTGAGAGCACACATGGTGCCCGAAAGCGCATGTGTACGGGGATGAAATTGTGCCCAAAACCCGGTAAGCGGATGCACGCACCGCGAACAATAGCACAAACAGGAAGGTCAGGGGAAGAAAAGAAGGAAATGCTGAAGCAGGGTAATTGGCATACTAATGAGCAATTAACACCAATCAACTCACGGCGGCCAATCGACGGCAGTAGACAAGCCTGCATGCAGAAACCTGCAAAACAGGATAGGGGAGGCATAGGATTGCAAAGAAAGGAGGGGAGGACCTGGAATGCAAAGATAGGAGAACTGTCATAGCAGAGCAAAGCAAACCCACAGTAGATCAGCAATAGCACACATTACGCAAGATAAGCCAGGTCTAGGAAAGTACAAATGAAAGCAGACAGCTGGATGCATGCCAGCAAATTGTAGGTGTAATGTGCACAAATGTAAACGGAAGGGCAGGAGGTAATTTACGGCATCCAAATGTAATGCAACACCAAAGGCAGCACAATAGTGGTTCCGTTAATAAAACACAGAAGATACCCTGTAGCCATGATCATACACACACACCCTATGACATCAGCAGTGTTCACAGCAAAACAGTAAACAGTGTGAAAGCACCCAACACACACCTGTGTATTCCCAAACACCGCACCATAGGTGTAAACAGACGGGGAACTTTTAAAATGTACATGTTGGGAGCTGCCATAGCTGTGATTCATCAGCATGTGTTACAGACCGACGGTGTTGTGGAGGATGATACCGACAACCACCGTAGGCCTCGGAGGAGGAGAACAGTGTTCAGACCAAGGGTAACCTATCTGGGCCTACATGATCTGGAGATAGTAGAGCATTACAGGGTGGATAGGGACATCTTACAGCAAATAGTAGAGCTGTGCCGGCCACACCTGAGAACCAGAAACAACAGAGGGGAACCCATCCCAGTGGACACGAAGGTATGTGTAAGCTTGCGAATACTAGCCACAGGTGCCTTTCAAAGGCCAACTGGAGATATAATGGGGATCTCACAGGCATCGGCATCCAGGGTACTACACCAGTTCCTGGATGCCATGTTACCACATGCCAATGAGCATATATACTTCCCCCGAACTCAGGAGGAGTTGGCCAGCAATATGCATCACTTCCACTGTGTGGCAAACTACCCAGAGGTACTGGGTGTGATAGACTGCACACACATACAAATCAAGTCACCACCCGGTGAATATGGTAGGCACTACATAAACCACAAGGGATTCCACTCCATCAACTGCCAGGTCGTGTGCAATGCCCAGGGCATTATCATGGATGTGTGTGCTGGCAGCCGTGGAAGCTACCACGACTCCCATATCTGGCTTGCCTCACAGCTGTATCAGGTATTTGTCAGGGGGGACATCCCACAAGGTCACCTTGTGGAGGATGCTGGCTATGCACTGGAGCCGTGGATGATGACCCCCATCAGAAATGCACACATACCAATGCAAGAATGCCATAATGAGGCACACGCACAAATCAGAATCATCATAGAGCATGTGTTCGGGATGCTGAAATCACAGTTCCAGTGCTTGGACACATCTGGTGGAGCCTTGCAGTACTCTCCAGGCACTTGTGCCCACATCTTCATAGTATGTGCCATGCTACATAATATGATCCTGCGGAAACAGCTGTAGCAGGGGCAAAATGGGGGAGGGCCTCACAGCCCACCGCAATTGCCAAGGCCAACACAGGCACAGAGGGATCCAGACCACGGAGACACTGTGCCAGCCCCAGTAGGAAGACGGAGGCATGCCCAATGTGCCTACGCCTTGGCAAAGAGGGAACGTATAGCACATACCTTGACAGTGTAGGCTCCCACAGACTGACACCCCTCCCCACCTGCACACACAGCAACATGGATGGCACACAAACACGACTACCTGTAAATTGTGATGTATAGGTGGCCCACTGTGGAATCCTACATAGGCAGCCCTCAAACATTGTACATGCAACAGCCATTGGAACACGGAAATGTCAACACCTGAACAGTAGATGCGCCTATCAGCATCTGTCGGTGCTGTGTGTATAGGTTCTCAGGTACATCGGTAGGTACACGCCCGATTGTCAGAGGCAAAACACCAAGCGGGACAAACAGTGACTCCCGTTGCCACAACATCGAGTAAGCAACTGTCGCTTACTGGAACAGAGGCAATCGCGGGAGCACATGTGTGTAAGCACTGTCCTACACACAGTCATCACGGATTACCTGCCGCGTTACTGAGGGGCTCCACAAAATGTAATCATGGATGTTGTGTCAAGGCAGGGGATGTACCCATGACAGGCATTCGTCACCCCGGCATGCTGCATCCACGGTCGTATGAAGGTGTAGCAAATTATCGGATGTAGCTAATTGTGATATACATACCCAGTGCCGGAGTACAGCCAGTAAACATCACATGGACATACCATTAACTGGACCCATCAATTTGTAAACTAACGGAGTTATCCATGTGAGTGTAGTGTGGAGTAACTGCTGTAGTGTACTGCACATACAAAATGACATAATTCGTACAACCCCCAGATGTCCAAGTGGTACATGCAGTGACTGTCGTGCATGTTCCCGGTCCCACGTCTCGCAAGGGATGTAACGTAATCCCGACGGCACGGGTAATGCATTCCGGATGCAGGTCATCAGAATATGTGTAGCACATGTTAGCGGGAATAAGCATTGCCCACAGCTGGTAAGCAATGTTTAAATACGACTATACGGATGTGCACGAAACAGGGCTAAGCGTCACTGACCACTGCGCAGATCACGGTCAATGATGTACAGAACAGGTAACACCAGCATTAGTCACCCCTGAACAAATAGCGCCTGCTCTCTAGGGTAAAACGACCACTGCCAGGAGTGGAACAGGCAGTCATGTATACAATCACCCAACACTATTGCTAGGCAAGATGTACGTATGGTAGGGTTGCCACAGTTCAAATGACCAATGTGGGACATATGCCAGATGTCTGCAGGACGACACATACACCCGGCCAGTAAGAAAACCAGAACGTCAGTGTTTTGCATAGATAAAAGCTTATTCTAGTAATGGTCGAGGTACGTGTTCCGTGTCCTGTAACATGTAGGCGGTCAGATACAGAATAAGTGTGTTATGCAACTATGACATAAACTATAGGGAATATGTTTGTCCCAAAGTCGCAGGACATTTACTATGTTCACAAATATTTTGAGGACACAACTGCACAAAGAGGGACTGTCCCTCGCAAAGTGGGATGGGAGGTAATCTTAACCTATGGCAGGTGTGTAATGTGACAGGTACAGACACAAACATGCGGAGTCCAGGAAACACAGTATACACTGACAAACACACAATGAAAAGTGGCGTGCCTGTCACCACCCCTGTCCGAGATGTATATATATATATATATATATATATATATATATCTGCACATATATAATACAGATAGAAAGGGCGATAGTGTGATATATGTCGATATACAAGGTGTCACTGACATCTGCAAATATATAGATAGGTTGACGACATTCAAAACACCTTTGAGGTACAAATAAACAGGATACCGCCAACTATGGAACGTGTCAGACACCGACACATGTAACCAGGAGACTGAAAGACAGAAAGAACAAAGTACTGGGACATAGAACCACAAGCAATATGACGATAGTAAGGACATGTAGTCCACGCTGCTAGCGGTGCAGTCCACATAGGTACCGTGTACAACTGTGGCTGTGAGTGATGTAGCCTGTGTATGTGTGTGTGTTGAAGGTGCAATGTGTGTTCCCGTGTGACTAAAGTGTGTGTGTGTGTGTCCACATAGTGTGTCTGTATGTGGCAACTCGGAGGAAGATGATTACGGTAGGTGTGAGTATAGCTAGCCGTAGGCATGCGGTAAACACCTGTCCCACATTGGGAGGGACAGCCCCCCCTGGGCAGGTGTGTCCTGACATGAAACATTACAAAGGGCAACTGTCTGAGAGTTTAGGACATTAGTATGTCCCAAATAATATGCAATGGTTGCAGGAAATGCTCATGCCTGTATGTAAGAAATGGAAATGATACATGCAAACCGATAAGTAGTGAAGGACCAAGAACAATTGGTATGTAATGAGGATAAAAAGTATATGCTATCATGTGTACTGACCGTGGCCATATGTCAGCCTGTAAACACCACTGTGTGACCCGCAAGTGTCCAACTATGGCCATATGAAAAGGTGGCAAGCCGTGTGACAGAAGGTCTGACACCAACACCACTGCAATGACTGCAAATATATGGGACAGACATACACGGGATAGCGGTCATTTATAAATATTACTGCACATATCGCCGTACATCCGGAGGTATGGAAGCATCAACCTCACCTGCATACCATATAGAAACCATTTAACAATGACCCAAAGTAAATTCCCATAACAGAAGTCTATTAAGTGATAGCACTGTAATTAGGGAAGGGGCCCACACACATATATATGGACTACGTAGAAATGCAAGCCCCACAAAACTGTATATGCTACGTACACTCGCCTACATCCCCCACACTGGAAACAATAGCAATACAGACTGTAAACACAGCCCAAACATCTAGTTAGTCAATTACATCTGCTGAACCGTTTACATACCTTGTGAGAGACACATTTAAAGGCGCCATGCAAAATTGTATCCGTCGTATAACGGAACAAATGGCAATGTTACAGGTGTTTGCAATAGTCCTTTATCAGACGGGTGGGATGACAGGTACAGTCACAGGTAGAACCACATACTCAAGCCATCACACACAATCCACGGGGGACATAACTCCAAAATAGACTTGGCTCTACACATAGCAGTTGCAATTACACACAACAAAACACAATACAGGCCGTCTCCCCGAAGGCAGGGCAAATGGCCAACGCCCAAGTGGAGAATTCAATTATACCCCACTGTTGCCATGTAATTGGCGAATGGAGTAGCTGCACAGCTGAAGTGCACATAATTAGTCACACCGGACCATCAATTGGCAGCAATAAACCACATGTTGCAGGTATAGACGTATATAAGGATGACTTGCCAGATATGCAAACTGTATGCTCATACCGCAAAACAGTTGAAAGAATGATACAGAAGAGCGAGATAGAGATGAAACACCAGAATGATATCAAGGTATGTAGAACACTAACTGTATGTATAGTATGTTCTGTATTATGTTATGCCAGTGTATGCATAGCCTGGTTTGCAGTAATTAAAAGTGTCCGCCATGCATAAAGTGGGGAATGGTATTTATGTAGTGATGTCTTGCTGACTGTACTAATGCTTGTAGAAGATGCGTCCAGCAGTGGGCCACACGGTAAACAGCACAGACACCACAAGGGATGCAACATGACGGCTTTAAACAGAACAATGTCATACGACCACCGTCAGTGGCAGGGTATGTCCAATAAGTACGTGCCATAGCAGGGGATAGTATATGTAGATATACTGTAACAGTACGCATGCGTATGGGCATATAACGTCAATGACATGTCTCAGGTGGACCCTCTGTGCAAGTATGCTTTGAATTATGGGATACCATGTAAAACATGTGTAATGTATAGTACAGTAGATTGATATGTCAGATATGCTACACAGGAGAACAGGCATATGATGCATAACAAAGGTATCATATAGTGATGTGAGTAGTATGTAATTAATACATGTATAAACAGTTATGATGAAATAAATAATATGTAATCCACTCTGTGCATTTGCAAAGGATGCAAACATTACTCCCATACTAGAATAGCAGAAAAGATGTGACAGACAAACATGAACATGATTGGCGTGTACAATAACAGTATACATATGGCCTATAGTCACGGGACATTGTAATAGCGTGACAGCCAATCTAACTGGAAGGGCTATACCAGTAACCATGCACAAAGGACATGTAATAGCTCCACAGGTTCATAGTGGGGTACCATGCAGTCTGGCAAGTCTATGTGTAACAACAACTACAGTGTGCACACCAGTGGCACCTCTCCAGGGTAGTGTCCTGTGAACAGAAGAGCCATGTGTAACCTGCATCTCTGCACAGTACAGCCACTGCAGTGATTCCTGGCGTACATGTGTCCACCATCCACCAAGCGAGGTATCACATGAACACTGCTACTAACTGTCCATGCGTGATGTACATAGGAATCATGTCCCAAAGCATGGTGAGTGTCCAGTCTGGGAATGCAACCCCCAAGCACATGCCACACACTGTCGCGTGTGTGCACATATCCATGAGCATCATGCTCATAGTGGCTATTGTGTATGTCGTGTATGCGGAGTATATCCATAAACATATTTGCAGACATGGGCCCTGTCTGTGCAGCAGAGGTCACCCCTGAGTATGTAGTCTGCAAATGTGTACAGACGTGGTGTCTGTACATAAGCCGCAAACTTTAACAGTCGTATCTCAATAAACGTCATGGCGTTTTAATGTTGAGTTATGTAAAGCTGTTGTGTAAGGTACACCCTAAGCGGGGTGTTGTACCCATGCATGTGTGTATAAGTCCAGTGTTCAGAGGTACAATGGGTGCCTATGTACCAGCTACTCACCCAGTACAGACATGTGTGGACACGTAGAAGGATATCCATGCCACAGTGGCAATGTGGTAATCACAGGAGTGTGCGACAGTATAGCACTACATATTGCTTTTATACTGCATGACCATGTACTGGTTTGGAAATTGGTCATCATGTGATGGTCAACCTGCATGGATATCTGCAGAGTGCTGAAACAACGGATGACTGGATGGGGGTGTGGGGGCAGCAGTATGTGACCTCCAAATACAAAAATAAAGGTATTCTTTGGATAGTAAAAAAAAGCAGTGATCAAACCACTTTCATTTACAGGTGTAATTATGTATGTATTCTTTACAGAGTGGGTGTTGAGGATGCACTCAAAATGTGTGTGCAAGTTCCAACATGGCCTTTGTGAATGAAGTAACAAGTGAAAATGTTTACCCCATTTTTGTAGATAACAGCAAATCAGCAAGGTGCCATTAAATTCTGAAGTATGGATTCACCTATTGTAAATGGATGGACTAGCGTTAAGCAAAATACATTTATGTAATTGAAACTTCAAATACAAGATATTCTACTTCAGGTTTCTTCATGGAAATGCCCCTTAGCCTCTGACTAGAATCACACTCATCCATTTACCTGGCAGTGGCTCCAAGAAGAAGAGCATCATCCCCACAAAATAGTTACTCCAAAATGTAGCACTTTAGATGAGTGGCTGTGGCAAAGTCAGTCAGTGAAAAGATGAATCAAGACCCCTAGCCAATGTACAGGAGCGTTCGCTCCAAGTAATTATTTCCAAGTGATGTTTTGTTTCCACCCTTCCTGTTGTATTCCTTCAAAGTAGGATGTAAGGGTCTGTCCCTTTGTTTCTTCAACTCACCATACAGAATACTACATATTATAGCCTGGCTTATTGTTACATTTATCCTTGTCTGGATAACGCTTGAGGAGGCAAAGCCTTAGTCGCTGTAGGCATGTGAGAGTAAAGACCATAATAACCAAATGCTACTCATTAATGCAATGCGTTTCATCTTCATTACTCCTACTTTGTGACATCATAGTTATTCCTGCCAATTGTTAAACATATTTCTTATTTCTTTGAAAACCCTGACCCATTTCTCTTTTCCTTGCCTAGGTAAATTCCATGATTGCTGCAGTAGTTCCTTGATATTAAGTGATTAGCATTTAGCAACTAGCAAACAAGAAAAATAAAATACAGTAAAGAAGTAATAAAATAAAGCTTGTTTTTCTTCTGCGAGCAGTCTGTACTGTTTCAGCTGCAGGCAGATCGAACCCTCACTGCCATGTGAAGTGTGGTATTAAAAAAAGATACAACTTTGGAGAGACTGATCCTTTGTGCAAAGAAATGATCAACTTAACAGGCAACTTAAAAAATGAAAATAAAATAAAAAAATGAAATTGGGGATTTAAAGGAGCCACTGGACATTAAGTGGCACTATTATTTAAGCTCCTCTAAACGGAAATACAGAGGAATGTGGTACAGGTGAGGTATGATCACTAATGCTCTTCTCCCTCTCTTCACTGTCATCATATTTGGTCCCTATCCAACCGTTCTAAGCTCTCCTACAGACCACGACCTCTGCTTTACACCAACACAAATCACTACTCCCTACCCATCGCTGCTCATATCTTTCACACAGACAGTATATTGTTCTTTAAACCTAAATTGTTTCAGATGCAGCTGTACCTGTTTAACATCACACTTACTGACAGTCTTGAAATTCCCTCCTGCTCTGGTGACATCCACCCTAACCCTGGTCCCAACATCTTACAGTCCACATCTTCAATCTGTATTCCAGGTACACAAAATATGCTTAAATTTATCTCAGTACCTGGCTTAAAACCACATATAAAGGATACTGAAGTACTTTCTCCAGGCTTTAATATGTTCAGAGCTGACCAACTTAAAAGAAAAGGAGGCAGTCTTGCAGTAATATATCCTGCTTCTATTTCCTTAACCCCTCACAACCAATCCATATCCTCCTTTAACAAAGCTGAACTATTTATCACCTACCTTCAATTAAACAATAATAAAAGTCTCTGCATTATAGCTTTATATATACCCCCTGGAAAGTATCCTATCTTGGGTATCAAAAAATCTCTCTCTGGAAACAGTAATATTAGGTGATGTCAACATTGATTGTCAGAAAGTTAACTTACAATTTCTCACTGAGAGCATAAACCTATTTGGATTTTCTCAACTAATTACTCACCCAACCTTTATCAGTTCCACAAACCAAAACATTGATAATTGATTGGATTTTGGTCTCCCATTCTAACAGTTTCCCCTCAAAGCAAAACACTTCCAGTCTCTACTAGTGATCACCACCCCATCTGTACAACTAGGCTTATTTCACATTCATGTAGACAACACACCTCCAAGATAGTACAAAACCTATCCAACTTTGACCAACAGGCCTTAAAAGATTTACTAAACTCCATCATTTGCTCCTTCCTTAAATACTTACCACTAGATTATTCAGTTGAACAATTTAATTCTATATTCCTAAACACTTTAAACAGTTTAACTCCCACCTGAAGGAAAAGAGTCAAAACCAGCTATAGTTTTTGGCTTTCTGTCTATACCAGATCACTCATGCAAAATACAGACAAGGCTTGACAACTTACCTAAAACATAAGGCTCACAATAATTTACAGCATTTCAAAGCACTGTGTAACCTTGTAAAGAAACAGGTTAATTTAGAGAAAAAAAAAACAAGTATATGCAAAGTCACAACATCAGCACAAATCCAGTCCAAAAACATCTGGCACACTATCAAAAAAAAAATCCTAAACCTAGGAAGTCATTCCTCCTCCCAACCCTCCTGTGATAGTACCTCACCTGACATAGCAACTCAGTTTAACTCTTACTTCATTTATAGCATAGCTTCCATCACTAACAAAGTCCCTCAATCTCCCTCTACCCTCTCTCAACCTCCTATTACCTGTCACTCCACATTTTCCCTTCAACCAGTTCCTATTTCCTTCATCAAATCCCTCCTGTGCAAGCTCAAGCCATGTTCCCCCCTGCAGACAATCTTCCTAACAAATTTCTAAAAATGTCTGTTGACTCAATTGCCTACCCAGTCTCAATCATTAATAGATCCACCAAGGAGTCTTATGTCCCCTCCCTGTGGAAAAAATCCTTCATCATTCCTTTCCGCAAAGGTGGCACCTCCACAGACATCTCTAAATATAGGCCAATTGCTATTCTTTCACCACTATCAAAAATTCTAGAAAAATGTATGCATAAACAACTTCTTCAATACCTACTTGACAATAATCTTCTCTCTCCCACCCAGCATGGATTCAGACCAGCACACAGCGCCATCACTGCTCTACTGTTCTTTACTGACACTGTCACCAAAGCTCGTGACTCGGGAAACTTTGATTCTTCTCTTTTCTTACATCCATCCAAAGCCTTTGATACTGTCTCCTACCCCCAACAGTTATCCCAACTATCTCTTCTGGGCTTAACCAAAACAAGCTTACAGTGGTTCACTAGCTATGTCTCTAACAGACATCAGTCTGTCAAATGGAACTCTAACTTCTCCCCTTACTTACCTGTTAGCACTGGGGTACACCAAGGCTCAATACTAGGTCCACTTCTGTTCAACATTTTTATTAACCATCTTAATACTGACACCAAACAAGCCACCCTAATTCAATATGCTGATGACTCTACATTAATCTGCTCTGCCAGGACTCTCTCTCATCTACCGAGTTTAACTCAAGAAGCATTCACTTCCATTGAGTCTTGGATTACCAACAACCATTTACTAATTACCCCCCCCCAAAACAAATACACCTACTATTTTTACCAAAACAATTTTCTACAGATACCTCTAACTTTGCTATTACTTCTCTGAACAATAATTCAGTCAATGTGGTTTCACATACAAAACTGTTAGGTGTAAGTACTGACAAGAATCTTAAGTCTGACCTACATATCAGCAACATCATAAAAAAACTAATCAAACATTGGGCATGATGTATAGGGCTAAGAAATGTATCTCTAACTCCATAATAGCAACCCTTGCCACCATCTATCTCTTACCCGCCCTTCTATATGCTTCACCTATCCTAACTGATCTTCACTCTTCCCTCAAAGCAAAACTTAGTCAATGTTATGATAAATACCTAAATTTGCCACAGGGCAGGCCCACTACTCTCACCATTGCTCTGCTCTCAAGTCTCTAAATTGGCTCAAATTACCCCACCTTCTCACCTTTAATCAACTAACTAACTCACAAATGTCTGTACAACTCCTCATTTTAGCAAACTACATCATCACTACTTCAACACTATATTCCATCTCGTGACCTACGCTCCTCTCACAAGTATCTACTATCTATTACTATTTAAAAACCTCAACAACACTGGAGTTAGTCTGTACTCTCACTGTGTTGCCAAATCACAGAATAGCATTCTAGAAACAATCAGACTTATACCCTGCTACTATTCCTTCAAGTCTAGGCTGAAAGAACATCTAACCAGTAACTGGATCTGCCCATGCTCCATGCCATCATAGTACTCTTTCCTGTTCCCTTCTTCCAAACTCTTAATAGACTTTCTCTTCATCTATCCTACTTCCCTCCCTGCTTTACCTACTTTCTAGCCTTACCTCTCTTTAAATCCTTAACATTCTAATACCCTTTCTTCATGTTCTTACACTAACCTTTATCTATCCCAGAATTTATGATTGAAATTTACTATCTAGTTCTCCTGCCAGATAGAGCATATGGCTTTTATGACCTATTTCTTATTCTGTTATATATTTTCATGCATCATTATGTAACATGCATATTAGGAACTCTCTACCTTGTATATAATGTATGGTCCACTTTGCTTGCCTTATATTTTGCTTATTTTCTTTTATTGTATTCACATATTGTACTACTTTATTATTGTCTTAATATTTTAACCATTGTTCAATTTTTTTAATTCTGTTTAATGTGTACTGTAGAGCTTTTCTCCCCGGGCCTCAGCTGAAAATGGGCTCATACCCAGTCGGAATTTCCCAGTAAACAAATGTCAAATAAATAAATAAAAATACAATTTAAAATATATCTACAATGTTTAAAACACCAACAAAAAGAAATAACTGTTGCTTGATTCACACTTTGAAAAGACCTTCCCCCGGATTCATGAAGCCTGCACCGGGCGCAGGCATAGCATATGCGGGACAATGCCAAATATGTCCACCGAGCGATTCAGGTATGAACCAACCCCATGTGCACTACCGGGCACGCCAGATCTATGCAGCCCTCGGCATAGGTATGCAAATCACCCCATGTGCAGTGTCGCACCATGCTAATGAAGGCATACAGCGATTCACGAAGTGGTGCAGGCATAACGCAAGCCCATGGAAATGTAAACCAAAAAACATGGTTTACATTTTCCCAAACAGAACATCGGAGTTATGGAAGTGGACCAGACTCATGTATTACAAAGTTAACATATGCCAATGGCGAAATACACAGCCAATGGCACAAGAAAAGATGTACAACACCTAAAAAGCAACATTTAATGTCATGTCCACAGTAACGCACAGTACAACCGCAGGGCATGTGTGTGCAAACAGGAATACAAAGGAAATATATACAAATGTCATAAAATCGCAATGAAAGACAAATTAGGATTGCACCATAATATGCAATGGTAGGCATGGCACACCACAAGCAAGGCGCAAGGGTTGCCAGGGGCCCGTGACAGTGTTCGGCGCTGTAACTATGAATTAGTAGTCAATGGCATGCAATTGAGGCAAGTAATACTGAATCACAAACGTCCCACCAGATTAAAGATGTACCTGACGGAACAGCGCTATAACACCGAGGAGTGTATCAGAGGTGATACATGACATCAGCAGAGGGGTGTGCCACCGTATCAGTAAGCACATTGGAGCAATGCAAATCTGGCCTGGCCATTGCTAAGCAACAGGGGTGGGGAGGAAGGTATAGAACCGTTTAGCTGAGAGCACACATGGTGCCCGAAAGTTCATGTGTATGGGGATGAAATTGTGCCCAAAACCCGGTAAGCGGATGCACGCACCGTGAACAATAGCACAAACAGGAAAGTCAGGGGAAGGAAATGCTGAAGCAGGGTAATTGGTGTACGAATGAGCAATTAACACCAATCAACTCACGGTGGCCAATCGACGGCAGTAGACAAGCCTGCATGCAGAAACCTGCAAAACAGGATAGGGGAGGCATAGGATTGCAAAGAAAGGAGGGGAGGACCTGGAATGCAAAGATAGGAGAACTGTCATAGCAGAGCAAAGCAAACCCACAGTAGATCAGCAATAGCACACATTACGCAAGATAAGCCAGGTCTAGGAAAGTACAAATGAAAGCAGACAGCTGGATGCATGCCAGCAAATTGTAGGTGTAATGTGCACAAATGTAAACGGAAGGGCAGGAGGTAATTTACGGCATCCAAATGTAATGCAACACCAAAGGCAGCACAATAGTGGTTCCGTTAATAAAACACAGAAGATACCCTGTAGCCATGATCATACACACACCCTATGACATCAGCAGTGTTCACAGCAAAACAGTAAACAGTGTGAAAGCACCCAACACACACCTGTGTATTCCCAAACACCGCACCATAGGTGTAAACAGACGGGAACTTTTAAAATGTACATGTTGGGAGCTGCCATAGCTGTGATTCATCAGCATGTGTTACAGACCGGCGGTGTTGTGGAGGATGATACCGACAACCACCGTAGGCCTCGGAGGAGGAGAACAGTGTTCAGACCAAGGGTAACCTATCTGGGCCTACATGATCTGGAGATAGTAGAGCATTACAGGGTGGATAGGGACATCTTACAGCAAATAGTAGAGCTGTGGCGGCCACACCTGAGAACCAGAAACAACAGAGGGGAACCCATCCCAGTGGACACGAAGGTATGTGTAAGCTTGCGAATACTAGCCACAGGTGCCTTTCAAAGGCCAACTGGAGATATAATGGGGATCTCACAGGCATCGGCATCCAGGGTACTACACCAGTTCCTGGATGCCATGTTACCATGCCAATGAGCATATATACTTCCCGAACTCAGGAGGAGTTGGCCAGCAATATGCATCACTTCCACTGTGTGGCAAACTACCCAGAGGTACTGGGTGTGATAGACTGCACACATACAAATCAAGTCACCACCCGGTGAATATGGTAGGCACTACATAAACCACAAGGGATTCCACTCCATCAACTGCCAGGTCGTGTGCAATGCCCAGGGCATTATCATGGATGTGTGTGCTGGCAGCCGTGGAAGCTACCACGACTCCCATATCTGGCTTGCCTCACAGCTGTATCAGGTATTTGTCAGGGGGGACATCCCACAAGGTCACCTTGTGGAGGATGCTGGCTATGCACTGGAGCCGTGGATGATGACCCCATCAGAAATGCACACATACCAATGCAAGAATGCCATAATGAGGCACACGCACAAATCAGAATCATCATAGAGCATGTGTTCGGGATGCTGAAATCACAGTTCCAGTGCTTGGACACATCTGGTGGAGCCTTGCAGTACTCTCCAGGCACTTGTGCCCACATCTTCATAGTATGTGCCATGCTACATAATATGATCCTGCGGAAACAGCTGTAGCAGGGGCAAAATGGGGGAGGGCCTCACAGCCCACCGCAATTGCCAAGGCCAACACAGGCACAGAGGGATCCAGACCACGGAGACACTGTGCCAGCCCCAGTAGGAAGACGGAGGCATGCCCAATGTGCCTACGCCTTGGCAAAGAGGGAACGTATAGCACATACCTTGACAGTGTAGGCTCCCACAGACTGACACCCCTCCCCACCTGCACACACAGCAACATGGATGGCACACAAACACGACTACCTGTAAATTGTGATGTATAGGTGGCCCACTGTGGAATCCTACATAGGCAGCCCTCAAACATTGTACATGCAACAGCCATTGGAACACGGAAATGTCAACACCTGAACAGTAGATGCGCCTATCAGCATCTGTCGGTGCTGTGTATAGGTTCTCAGGTACATCGGTAGGTACACGCCCGATTGTCAGAGGCAAAACACCAAGCGGGACAAACAGTGACTCCCGTTGCCACAACATCGAGTAAGCAACTGTCGCTTACTGGAACAGAGGCAATCGCGGGAGCACATGTGTGTAAGCACTGTCCTACACACAGTCATCACGGATTACCTGCCGCGTTACTGAGGGGCTCCACAAAATGTAATCATGGATGTTGTGTCAAGGCAGGGGATGTACCCATGACAGGCATTCGTCACCCCGGCATGCTGCATCCACGGTCGTATGAAGGTGTAGCAAATTATCGGATGTAGCTAATTGTGATATACATACCCAGTGCCGGAGTACAGCCAGTAAACATCACATGGACATACCATTAACTGGACCCATCAATTTGTAAACTAACGGAGTTATCCATGTGAGTGTAGTGTGGAGTAACTGCTGTAGTGTACTGCACATACAAAATGACATAATTCGTGTACAACCCCCAGATGTCCAAGTGGTACATGCAGTGACTGTCGTGCATGTTCCCGGTCCCACGTCCCGCAAGGGATGTAACGTAATCCCGACGGCACGGGTAATGCATTCCGGATGCAGGTCATCAGAATATGTGTAGCACATGTTAGCGGGAATAAGCATTGCCCACAGCTGGTAAGCAATGTTTAAATACGACTATACGGATGTGCACGAAACAGGGCTAAGCGTCACTGACCACTGCGCAGATCACGGTCAATGATGTACAGAACAGGTAACACCAGCATTAGTCACCCCTGAACAAATAGCGCCTGCTCTCTAGGGTAAAACGACCACTGCCAGGAGTGGAACAGGCAGTCATGTATACAATCACCCAACACTATTGCTAGGCAAGATGTACGTATGGTAGGGTTGCCACAGTTCAAATGACCAATGTGGGACATATGCCAGATGTCTGCAGGACGACACATACACCCGGCCAGTAAGAAAACCAGAACGTCAGTGTTTTGCATAGATAAAAAGCTTATTCTAGTAATGGTCGCAGGTACGTGTTCCGTGTCCTGTAACATGTAGGCGGGTCAGATACAGAATAAGTGTGTTATGCAACTATGACATAAACTATAGGGAATATGTTTGTCCCAAAGTCGCAGGACATTTGCTATGTTCACAAATATTTCGCAGGACACAACTGCACAAAGAGGGACTGTCCCTCGCAAAGTGGGATGGGAGGTAATCTTAACCTATGGCAGGTGTGTAATGTGACAGGTACAGACACAAACATGCGGAGTCCAGGAAACACAGTATACACTGACAAACACACAATGAAAAGCGTAGCGTGCCTGTCACCACCCCTGTCCGAGATGTATATATATATATATATATATATATATATATATCTGCACATATATAATACAGATAGAAAGGGCGATAGTGTGATATATGTCGATATACAAGGTGTCACTGACATCTGCAAATATATAGATAGGTTGACGACATTCAAAACACCTTTGAGGTACAAATAAACAGGATACCGCCAACTATGGAACGTGTCAGACACCGACACATGTAACCAGGAGACTGAAAGACAGAAAGAACAAAGTACTGGGACATAGAACCACAAGCAATATGACGATAGTAAGGACATGTAGTCCACGCTGCTAGCGGTGCAGTCCACATAGGTACCGTGTACAACTGTGGCTGTGAGTGATGTAGCCTGTGTATGTGTGTGTGTTGAAGGTGCAATGTGTGTTCCCGTGTGACTAAAGTGTGTGTGTGTGTGTCCACATAGTGTGTCTGTATGTGGCAACTCGGAGGAAGATGATTACGGTAGGTGTGAGTATAGCTAGCCGTAGGCATGCGGTAAACACCTGTCCCACATTGGGAGGGACAGCCCCCCCTGGGCAGGTGTGTCCTGACATGAAACATTACAAAGGGCAACTGTCTGAGAGTTTAGGACATTAGTATGTCCCAAATAATATGCAATGGTTGCAGGAAATGCTCATGCCTGTATGTAAGAAATGGAAATGATACATGCAAACCGATAAGTAGTGAAGGACCAAGAACAATTGGTATGTAATGAGGATAAAAGTATATGCTATCATGTGTACTGACCGTGGCCATATGTCAGCCTGTAAACACCACTGTGTGACCCGCAAGTGTCCAACTATGGCCATATGAAAAGGTGGCAAGCCGTGTGACAGAAGGTCTGACACCAACACCACTGCAATGACTGCAAATATATGGGACAGACATACACGGGATAGCGGTCATTTATAAATATTACTGCACATATCGCCGTACATCCGGAGGTATGGAAGCATCAACCTCACCTGCATACCATATAGAAACCATTTAACAATGACCCAAAGTAAATTCCCATAACAGAAGTCTATTAAGTGATAGCACTGTAATTAGGGAAGGGGCCCACACACATATATATGGACTACGAGAAATGCAAGCCCCACAAAACTGTATATGCTACGTACACTCGCCACATCCCCCACACTGGAAACAATAGCAATACAGACTGTAAACACAGCCCAAACATCTAGTTAGTCAATTACATCTGCTGAACCGTTTACATACCTTGTGAGAGACACATTTAAAGGCCATGCAAAATTGTATCCGTCGTATAACGGAACAAATGGCAATGTTACAGGTGTTTGCAATAGTCCTTTATCAGACGGGTGGGATGACAGGTACAGTCACAGGTAGAACCACATACTCAAGCCATCACACACAATCCACGGGGGACATAACTCCAAAATAGACTTGGCTCTACACATAGCAGTTGCAATTACACACAACAAAACACAATACAGGCCGTCTCCCCGAAGGCAGGGCAAATGGCCAACGCCCAAGTGGAGAATTCAATTATACCCCACTGTTGCCATGTAATTGGCGAATGGAGTAGCTGCACAGCTGAAGTGCACATAATTAGTCACACCGGACCATCAATTGGCAGCAATAAACCACATGTTGCAGGTATAGACGTATATAAGGATGACTTGCCAGATATGCAAACTGTATGCTCATACCGCAAAACAGTTGAAAGAATGATACAGAAGAGCGAGATAGAGATGAAACACCAGAATGATATCAAGGTATGTAGAACACTAACTGTATGTATAGTATGTTCTGTATTATGTTATGCCAGTGTATGCATAGCCTGGTTTGCAGTAATTAAAAGTGTCCGCCATGCATAAAGTGGGGAATGGTATTTATGTAGTGATGTCTTGCTGACTGTACTAATGCTTGTAGAAGATGTGCGTCCAGCAGTGGGCCACACGGTAAACAGCACAGACACCACAAGGGATGCAACATGACGGCTTTAAACAGAACAATGTCATACGACCCGCCGTCAGTGGCAGGGTATGTCCAATAAGTACGTGCCATAGCAGGGGATAGTATATGTAGATATACTGTAACAGTACGCATGCGTATGGGCATATAACGTCAATGACATGTCTCAGGTGGACCCTCTGTGCAAGTATGCTTTGAATTATGGGATACCATGTAAAACATGTGTAATGTATAGTACAGTAGATTGATATGTCAGATATGCTACACAGGAGAACAGGCATATGATGCATAACAAAGGTATCATATAGTGATGTGAGTAGTATGTAATTAATACATGTATAAACAGTTATGATGAAATAAATAATATGTAATCCACTCTGTGCATTTGCAAAGGATGCAAACATTACTCCCATACTAGAATAGCAGAAAAGATGTGACAGACAAACATGAACATGATTGGCGTGTACAATAACAGTATACATATGGCCTATAGTCACGGGACATTGTAATAGCGTGACAGCCAATCTAACTGGAAGGGCTATACCAGTAACCATGCACAAAGGACATGTAATAGCTCCACAGGTTCATAGTGGGGTACCATGCAGTCTGGCAAGTCTATGTGTAACAACAACTACAGTGTGCACACCAGTGGCACCTCTCCAGGGTAGTGTCCTGTGAACAGAAGAGCCATGTGTAACCTGCATCTCTGCACAGTACAGCCACTGCAGTGATTCCTGGCGTACATGTGTCCACCATCCACCAAGCGAGGTATCACATGAACACTGCTACTAACTGTCCATGCGTGATGTACATAGGAATCATGTCCCAAAGCATGGTGAGTGTCCAGTCTGGGAATGCAACCCCCAAGCACATGCCACACACTGTCGTGTGTGCACATATCCATGAGCATCATGCTCATAGTGGCTATTGTGTATGTCGTGTATGGAGTATATCCATAAACATATTTGCAGACATGGGCCCTGTCTGTGCAGCAGAGGTCACCCCTGAGTATGTAGTCTGCAAATGTGTACAGACGTGGTGTCTGTACATAAGCCGCAAACTTTAACAGTCGTATCTCAATAAACGTCATGGCGTTTTAATGTTGAGTTATGTAAAGCTGTTGTGTAAGGTACACCCTAAGCGGGGTGTTGTACCCATGCATGTGTGTATAAGTCCAGTGTTCAGAGGTACAATGGGTGCCTATGTACCAGCTACTCACCCAGTACAGACATGTGTGGACACGTAGAAGGATATCCATGCCACAGTGGCAATGTGGTAATCACAGGAGTGTGTGCGAAATACATGTGTCTTACAAACATGTACAATGCGACATGTATGTAGGGGACTAACACCTATGTGATAACCAGTGGGTGGATGGTGTACTGCAAAGGTGATGTTCATACCAAGTGTCATGCAGGTAGAGGCCATGATGTTCATATCGGTATCCGTCACAGTGACACCCATATGGATTGGGTCTGTATCAGCTGGTGGAGCAACAATGGTGCTGGATATGCAGTGGTCTGTAAAGCTAGGCAGGGAAGTCCCCTCAGTGGTAGCCTGTACCTCAGGGAAGCATATATCGAACATGAGGGCCCCATGACTGAGGACTGTGGTATGCCAAGTGTAACTGGAATGCAGTATGTGATATGGTATGCCACCCTCAGTGTGTGTGTCCCATCCATTAGCCATTTTGCATAACATCTGGAGACATATGTTGTGATGTGCAGGTGGATGTGTATGTTGTCAATACCAGAATAGAGAACGGTGCTGAATGGCAGCGAGAGGACAATGCAGGCCGTGTGGACCCCCGTGTCATCATCAACTACTCTGGCAACTGTATGAAAGGTGTTCAACAGGTGTAGGAGGCATGCTGTGGCCCCAACAAGACCAACCCAGCTGGCATCAAAGGACTGGAGCATAACAAAGACTCAGCGAATGATGTCCATGATGATGTGCCCTATAGCCGTACAAAACAGTCCAGTGAGGTGTGTAGGGCAATAGTCCCAGTCGTGCATTGTGGCGCCACCTGTGTGGAGTGTTACTGTCACTGTGTGCCAGTCAGGGGCCACAATGTCTGGTACAAGGCTATTACTGACTATGGTGTCCCAGTGGGGAGACATGCTGTTCAGAGGTCTGTGGACATCACAGCCTGGGATATTGTAGGGTGACAAGGGGCCTGTGTCCTAGGACATATAGAGTGCAGGTCAGTACTGTGTAGGTGTGACTGCAGGTACACCGCAATGTTCCTGCAAGGAATGTGGCCCTGCAGGGAGTGAGAGGGTGTAATGTTAGCATTGAAGCCATCAGACAGCATGTTGCCAACATCACCTGTTACTGTCATGTTCCAGAGTGACAGTTGCATGTGTGAGCAGATGTGGGTATTGCATACGACTACTGACATACCACCATAATGCCTTGTGGTACATCTCGGAATGTGTCGCAGTAATGTGTACGTAGCTAGTTATGGAGTATGTGATGAGGGATCCTGTGGCCCTTCTGAGGCTGATCAGTGAGTCACCCCACCCATGGGAATGTACACCACTGTGTAACAGCCCCCACCTGTTGTTGTAAAGTATGTCCATGGGACCACACCCCCAGAGTGTCATCTGTAATCTGGTGTGTACCATCATGGCTCTGTGTGGAATAGCATGAACCATATTGTAGTGTACGTGCTAATGAAGTGCACTGAGGTATGTCTCAGCGTTTGCATGTGCATTGTCCACCTGCATGTATGTCACGACAACAACTACTGCTGTCATACGACATCTGTAGTTGGTGTTGTAGTTCTCATCTACTGTGTATACCATGAAGTGTGTGGTGCCGGTATGTGGCTAACAAGGGTGGGTAGCAGATGTTCGGATTCCACCAATGAGGGGATAACCCCAGGTGTGGAACAGCAGTCACATGTTGGTAGTGTCCATGTCAAGAATACTGTTGGTCTTGGAGGTGGTGTATGGGTTGAACCAGCCGAGCGGAGGCTATGACTCATGCACAGTGTACGCCTAATGTGTCAGTACATGTGCGGCTATTACAGTTAAGTGTGGGTTACTGTCAGTCTCACATTAGTAGCAGCAGTAGTTCCGGACACAGTTATATGCACATGGAGCACCTGTGATGCATTGTGTTAAGTAACCAGCTGGGATGTGTGTACAACATAGTGGAATATGTGGACACCTCAGCCATGGGTGTGCCAGTCCAGGTACATGCCTGAGAGGTACGGTCTGTCTATAACCAGTCATTCCAGGTGTGCTCTGCAGAGCCAAGAGGCAGGTCCCAGTCACAGCAGAGATATTGAAGTGGGGCAGTATCAGGTGTGCCTTGCCTGCGTGCATCACAGAGGATGATGTCAAGCATTGTGTGACATGACCACATGCTTTGCTAGCCAGTTCCCGTTCTGGTGGTGACTGTTATTGGACACTGTGCAAGACAGGCAGTATAAAAGCAGCAAGAGTCCAACATGTGATCCGTACTCCCAGGGCTGACAGGTGCAAGTCAACTGTGCCACAGCATCATGTTGTTTGACCAGGTCTGTCAAAGTGGATGTATACTAGATGCCTGTGGAATGACAGCAGAAGCATGGACAACTGTTGGGAGTGACACAGTTGTTCGTAGTACAGTGGTAACAGGTCGGGATGACCGCAAAATGCTTCCCAGGGCTTGGACCACACCATCAGGGCTACAACACTGGTGGGCTATTGCATGTCCCTGCACATGTAGTCTGTGCCCTGAGATACAACTTCAGTCACACAAACATGGAAGATGAGTCACATCATACCTGCTGACTTGTGGCATGTGTGCATAGGTTATGTTGCAGAACCAGTTACTTGACAGCAGGATGTAAGTGACTATTGCCTTGTGTAGCCTGCTGAGTGGAACAGCAGTGTGACTGCCGACAGTCACCTAAGACAGGTGTGTTGTGTATGTTATGACACCCTATTGGCTGTATGTGATGGGCACACGTGTCTGTGGGCTATAGGTTGGTGTGGTTGTGTTTGGCAATGTGGGCTTTCGTTGGTGCCCACAAAGAGTATGGAGGGGTACTGTACAAGGTGTCTCCATATGTGTGGCCTGTGGTGGGGATCATGTGGGACTATGTGATGTGTGGGGTGCATTGCCAATGTTGCACATCCCCACATGACTGTCAGGTGCAGTCAGGGTTGGTGACAGTATAACCCCCAGCAGGGCTGCATATGTGCATCCCATCCCCCACAGGCTGTACTGTTGTATATTGGGAGGTGTGCATTGACTGTGTACATGAGAATAGCTCTATTGCCACATGTACAACATAGTCATCATAATGACAGGCAATAGCACTGGTACATGCCAGTTGGACATGCCTGTATATAAGTGGTATGTGCCAGGTGGACACGCCGTATAAACCACCATGTCTCATGAGGTATGTGAGTGATGTGTGTACGACAGCTGTTGTACAGTTATCAAGCTGGAAATGTATGGACAGACAGTGTACCTGTGAGCACTGGTGTGAAATGGGTGCTAAACTAAGCAGTAGCTCATAACGTGCCAAGAAGCTCTGAACAAGGGCTGAGCATGCCCATACATTACAGATAGGGTGTTGGATAATATCAACCCACAAGTGTTGACAACAGTCATGATTGGTGGCACCACATCAGAACACTGCCGGGTATGGTCTGCAAGTCCATGAACCATTATCAATGTAGATGTTAGCAGTACAGATGTACAAGACAGTACGGATGTTCAGCTACAGATGCCTTTGTATGTCACAGGAGTGTTCTACTAGTGGCCTGTTGACAGACTCACAACTACTAAAGGTGCTACAGTGACAAGTGCATATCACATGGTGTCAGCTACAGTAAACCAGGGTTAATGTGTTGTACCCCACCCGTATTGTAGCCCATACCACACAGACAAATGTCAGCCATCTGTGTATGTGAGGATGTGAATGGCCATGACCTATGGGCAATAGTTGTCACAGTGTTGCGAACAACATACAGAATGGGCTGTGTGTGTGATGTGTGTGACATATGTGCACATTCTGGTGGATGATATCAGCAATGACACCACTAGGGGAATACCCCCGTACCCATTAAGAAACACCTACACTGTGGTCAACAGTATGGACACTGTGTTAGGGATGGTGTAGTGTAGTACACCTCCCTGAGCTGGAGACATCTCCCTGGCCCTTAAGGTAGTCATCCGAGGTACCCATGACATGACAGGGTGGTATCCATGAGCACGGAGATCATTGGACAGGCATACACAGAACCCGTGTGACCAATATTGGAATACACATCACCCTCCAGGGGTAGGACCCATGCGTGGATGGCCGATACCAGCCTCCACAATACTCACCTCCAGTATGCAGCATGCTATCCACCTTGCATACAGACCTATGCCACACTATGCTGTTAGACATGCTACATGTCCATAGCCTGATCTGAAAGGCATACGTCATGGACAACCACTGTCCTACGACTAGGATGGCCACAGGCTGGACAGATCCCTGTGCCATACCTGTGACATACTTCTGCCATACCATGCAGCCCTGTCCACATAGCTGCACATATCATCCCTGTCATACATGGTGTGATGGCCGTATGGTAGATGTAGTATCATCTATCTGGATCAGTAATGTGTCACTGATGCCCCTCGCGGTGGCGTAATGGGTGTCGGATACAGCTAGGAAACCCAGCCCGTACATGCTATAGCTGATAACCTTACCTGCAAATGATGTCTGACTAGCCATTGTCCCATGTCTATCACATGTGCAAGACAGGCGATCCGTGGCAGGATGTTGAACAGCTGTACAGTGCAGTGTAGATGTCTATGGCAAAACAGATGCATGTACAAGTTTTCATGTGTACTTGGAGCATTGTCACTGACCAAGTCCAGTAAGGCTGTGTCTGTGTTGATATGTGACATAACCACAGCATCAAGGTCAACAGCATTACCGTGGATGCATCAGGCATGAGTCGATAGGTAAAAACACCAGTGCAGGCAAACAGACATGCCCACATGGAGGCAGACGTCACATGCAGTAGGAACACTAATGAGATGACACACATATATGGGGATGATATCCAATGCATACTGGGTGTTACATGTGTGTGACACATACATGCCAGTCGTGTTAGTGTCATGTTGATTTGCAAAGATAACTGTGCAGATGTACTAGAAATATATGTGCAGCAGTATCACTGTACATGTCTGTAAATGTGACCTGTCACCTTCATCATGTCTTACAGATAATGCTGCGTACACGCCTACCAGCATACAGCCGACAGGAGGATGATGTCATAATCCCGTACCTCCATGAGAACTATGAGGTGTTATTTAGCCATGTGCCACAGCACGCACAGCAGCAGGATGACCTGTGGCAGGATCTTCGCAGGATGGTCAATGAAGTGGGCGGCCACAACCGCACCTACCAGCAGGTGCACAGACACTGCATGGACCTGATACGTCATGCAAAACAGCATGCCACTGCAATCGCCAGGGAACAAGGTGGAACAGGTGGTGGGCCACCAACCCAGCCTCCACTCACACACACAGAGGAGCTACTGGCCAGTCTGGGAACACCCTTGGAACAGCCCCCACAAACACTAGCTGCCATCGTGGAGGTGGGTGTCTCCCAACCAATGAGCCTGGAGTTGCCTGGTAAGTCAGTACTGAACATATGGCCAGTATATGCCATGTACGTGCATGTGTCAGTGTACATCATGTAATGTAACAACATATGCAAGGTATGTGGACACACATGCTTTATGCTACCCTGTGTATGCACCATACCTCTGAACTGTACAGGTATTTGCAGGATGTCCAGATGTCTGCCTCATATTGTCGGTGTGTTCCCCTTAATATCTGTCCCTTTCTGGCAAATAGCTGAGGAATGGAGTCATTAAATGATGACATACATTTCTGTTTATGACTGCACATTCTGTGTAAAACCCATGTGCATGCAGACCTATTAGTCTAGCAAATTTCTAAGTTAGTAAGAGCAATATGTCACAGTTGTCCCTATATGTCCCCCATCATAGTAGGCTTTGTCCACATTTATTGTTCTAAGAGGTTGAGAGGTATGGTATGTACACATGTGCTGACTATATGCTATTGTACAGGTGAATGTGTTAACTTGCACTGTGCACCCTGTGGCTGTCATACAGTCATGGATAATGTTCATACTGCTGTGTCACCCTATACAGGTACCTCTGGCGTGCCGCACAAACAAGAGTCCGTTGCAGGTGAGACTGTCATTGGTATCAGGCATGTCAATGCATAGATCTATTCGCCATGTGGCCAGTTAATACATGGATATACAGGTCGCATCACCCATCATCCACACTGGCCACCCATGTGTAATATATACAACTGAAATGATACACAGACATGAAACTGCAGTATTTGTCATTGCTACATGTGTGTCCAGCTGTGCATACAATGGTGGAGGTGTTCTACAATGGAGGCATATGTACTATACAGTGGAACAAAACGTGTGGTACACAAACCAGTACCGCACAGTGAGCAGTGATATGGGCAGACCACAGGCATCACCATTGTGTTATATGCCCCTGCAATGGTTTCACACATTGTGATGTTCCATCTGACATGTCTGAGACACATAGCGTTTTGGTTGCAATATTGTCACAATTTCCCATAATCCATATCCCACATACCACACATACACCTGTTGTCTGCATAGCCCTGTGGATGGTGACATATCCAACATCTATGGGTGTATGTCATATGGGACAACACAGACATGTGTGATAGACGGCCCCATCACATACATGACCAACACATGTGCACACATGGCCATGGGGGATGGCCAGAGACACGTAGCCACAAAGAAGACGGGATGTGGATACACCCTGTCCCACTTTGTCCCCACATGGTCCAATTACAGCCATACTAGACCGATTGTACAGGTGATGTGGTACGCTGTACATCCTAAATGCCTGTGCACAGCTAGTGGAGGTGTCAGTGACATGTACCTCATAAGATGTGTTGAACATGATGTCTGTGTCATAGCATGACAGTAGTCACCTTCACAGATTCCACTGATAGTGACACCAGGCCACAGATACTATACTTTTCCCCTCCCGCCGTAGGACATCACTGTTAGCTGTGCATCTTGTGTGCGTGGTACATCAATGTCATGTGTGAAATGATGATGTGACAGGTCCGCTATGTGTGGACATGGTTGCCAGGCAGCTAACACTCTGTAGTCATCATGCAGGGGTGTCATCTGTATGTCCTCCAGTGACCTGTCACATGACACAGCATGGTTGGGTGTGTATGTATACACCTCAGCATTGTAGGTCACAATCCACAGGAATGTCATGGGTATGCATGCAGTTCTGGATATGCAATGCGTACATAACATGCACTGTTTAGCAATATAGATGCCTCATGATGCCATGCAATGGCACAGTGTCTGTACATCACACTGTACAGCAATGTAGATGGCTCACAGTCCCCTACCATGCCCATGCACATTTGCTCAACATGCATTCTGTCTGTAGGGCATATGGACAACACCGCAATGTGATACCCAGTACAATGCTGTACATGTGTCAGGACACCATTGTGTCAGGCATGCATGCATGTTAATGCACACGTCAGCAGATAACATGTCAAGGTAACATCAGCCATGTGTACTGTTATCCTGTTCTGGTCCACATGGTGTATCACGGGGGTGCATGCATACTACCATGATCGTGTGAATTGCATGGATAATGATATGACACATGCCTGCTGTAGTGTGCATTCCAGGGGTATGCTTACAAACAATATTGATGTCTGAGCTGTATGCTGTCAGCTGTATCACAAGCATGCTGCATGCCATCTGACATCTAACGTGCATGGTGTGTCAGTGTGTGTGTCAGTGTGTGTGTCTGTGTGTGTCAGTGTCTGTGTGTGTCAGTGTCTGTGTGTGTGTGTGTCAGTGTGTGTGTGTGTGTGTGTGTGTGTGTGTGTGTGTGTGTGTGTGTGTGTGTCTATTGTAATTTAGAGTCTTTCTTTGCATTCACAGGTGATGCAGGTGCTTTACCCTCCTGCGGTCCATCTGATAGTGTCCCCACAGATGCTAGCAGTGATGAACATATGCATGAGGTACAGGCAGGGATGTCAGGGGCGGAATCTGTGCCAACGGTTGCCATCCCAGCTATGCCCCCCTCTTCCCTGCACACAGTTCAGCTGCCAACACATACCGCATCTACAGTGGCCATAGAGGAAGGACAGCCAGCATTTGTTAGTGTTGAGCAGGAACATGTGGTGGCTACAGAAGGTGTGTCTCCACACCATGGTGGCAGTATACTGACTGCAGATGTGCCACACAGGCATGTAGCTGGTGCTGCTCATAGAAGGACCTCTGGCAGACATGCACCTGCAGGACATAGCGCAGCAGCTGGGATCACAAGACACATGTTCCAGACTCTAATGGCAGCACAGGCATGTGCCGGCAGAACAGAGAAGGGCAGAGGCTGCAGAGGGCTGCTATCAGTACCTAAACAACAACATCCAGGCATTGGCAGGTGCTCAACAGCAGCTTGCTGATGTTCTGGACAGGCGATTGGATGACATGGTCAGAATCCTTGACCGTGGCATGGCAATCCATGAGCATGAGCTGTCTGTGCTGGAACATCTGGTAGGGGTGAGGAGTAAGACACATGGACGTAGGCCAGCTACACCAGCTAGTGCAGGTCAGCTTGAGCATGCCACCTCACATGGCCGCTCCCATAGTGCTGGTAGCAGTAGCAGTGCACCTGGTGCTGTGCTGTCCACACCAGGTCACAGCAGGCCACATGGACGTGGCCCTGGACGTTCCCGGTGGGGACATGGTTCCAGTGGCCATGTGTCGTCGGACAGTAGCCATACTGTACCTCTGCCTGGTAGTGCCCGTGTAACCCCTGGCAGGCACAGGACACATGGCCACGTCCGGTCACAGTGAGCTGTACAACCTGGTCTGTACAATCTGGAGCTGTCCATAATACCCTTGTGTAGGCCTCACAAATGACAGAACTGTGTGCACACATACACGCACACAGCAAACACAACTGTAGGGCTCCACAACACCCATATGCATACAGAACAGACATGTCCATTCAAATCAAAGCCCTTACCCACACATGATGTCATCCATTGGTGCAGCCTATGCCCTGGCAAACAGTATCACCCTGTGCATATGATGAAGCCTGTGCATCCCTGTCATCCACACCATCGGTGCAGGGATATGCTCAAATGGTCTGATGCACAGGGTGAACAGAATAGTTAGAGGTGTATCTAACATTACTTGTGTATGCATATTGAGGGATGTGTATGTTGTATTGGTCATGTGTGAATACTGAGATGTGAGAGGTGTATCTAACATTACTTGTGTATGCATATTGAGGGATGTGTATGTTGCATTGGACGTGTGTGAATACTGAGAGATGTGTATGTGACATCAGTGGTGTACTGTCGACATGCACCAGTCATACCATGTAGTCCAGGTGCAGCATGCATTGTGATATGTTCACAGTATGTGTCTCGGTTACAACAGTAACAGAATGTTGGTAATGATGCCCTGGTTCCTCCTATGGTGTACTGGCATGTGCCTACAGGTAGCAGTGTTTGCAGTCCCCCATGTGTAACTGTGAAGTACTCACAGGCACGTATGGCAATATCAGCATACTAAGCGTGCCCTCAACCTGACTGTTGGAAAGTTGAACATGACACAGATGTCGAACATGACACAGATGTCCGCACATATACTGCACCTGAAGCATGTGGTCAGTTGAACAGGCTACAGCAGACAGAGATGTGACATACATACCAGGAAACATTACAGGTATGTTGACATGGTGCAGGGGTTGTACACAGCGGTCTGGCCAATGATGACGTTAGAGGCCACCAGATAGCATGAGGCCATACTGTGTAGCAGTAATACCCTGTCACAGTACAGGAACACGGCCACATTCACGGGGTCTACAGCACTATAACGCACACCCCATAGTGTTGAGGTGTGGACCCTTGCCTATGTGGTCATCACCCTCACAGTACTTTGCACCCACACGACGTGGCACAGAGAAGGGACATGCACAGGTAGCCAGTACGGCTGGGACCGATGGCATCAACAGGGTAGTAGACTGCATCACCATGAGGGGTTAATGATCCTGTTTCCACAGTATGGTAGCATACACCCTCACACCAAGCACCAGACAGCCATACATGCATACATACATACATACACACATACACTGTGGTGACCAGATATGTGTGTACGGATAGCCGATGTGTGTGATGCACCACACCTGCTGACATCATGCTTTCCACACTGCAGTATGTACAGATCTCTACAACAGTGTACAGGGATGTGTTACAACTGGGACGTAGTCCCCATCATATGTGGCATGTGTGGTCACACAAGCAGACACACATGGCAGTGCTGGGAATGATACACCTGCCATATGATGAGCCATTTGATAGACATGCAGTGGTAATGTCCACAGTATGTGTACCAACACTACATCTGGCAATTGTGTGGCTATATGCACATGGGAAGATGTCAGTGATACAGGTGTCACGTGACATATAGTTGGTAACACCTGACCGCTGTGTATGCCTTATGTCATCACCGTCAAGTAACAGTGACATAGCGTACTGTTTGCACATGGCATGGTAGGATGGCATGTGACACACCTGTGAGCCATCCCCGGAACACATACATCTACACAGGTGGATCACCACTTTATGTGCACACATCCCTCCATACGTGATGTACAACCGACCATACTGTCTGTATGTCACCATATACAGGTGTCAATGATGGGGCAGCATTGCGACTGCATGTTGTAGTTAGGCACAGCTGTGTTATGGACATCGGCCACTGCACATGCATGGTTGCTGCATGCACAGTACAGATTGTACGTATGCGTTGGTCCTACATGTGTCTCCTGTAGCCATGTTTGTATGCATTGCTATTGGTGGACATGTGTGTTGACATACATAACACATGGACTGTGGTATGATATCACGGGTGTCATGGCGACTACTACAGGGAATGTGTCCTCTGTCAACATTGCTACCTCCTGTACTGTGAGCATTCAACAGACATGGACCCACCTTCCATTTGCATGCGCATGATTGCTTAGGCCACTGTTCTGCATGGGGGACAGCAAAGGCTTAGCTATGTACATATGTGTTGTGTGTGTGGTCCATGCACATCCACTACAATCACATGTTTAACATATCCAAAATTTGTGTTCGTTGGTGTACAGCAACACTCATCTGTCACAGCTGTGTAAGACCCGGGGCCCGGTATGTCTTGAGCTGACCTGGTCATGTATAGTGGTATAATTGCAATGCATAACACCTGTTGGAACCCTGTCAGTACATGTGTACTCTGCACAGTTGCTGTAGACCTCTGTACAGTCCGCTGGTCATGTGTCACACGGTGTTCTGGTAATGTATGGCTGTGTATTGCTGCAGCAATGACATGGTGATGTCTCGAGGGCTACAGTGTAGACTGTGGTGTATGTCTGTGATCTGCACCTATGACAGCTGTGATGGCAGCTGAATGTGTACTGGTCACTGCATGTGTGTGACCACTCTGCTAAGTGTGTGAGCATGCCCAGTATGCTGTTGTGTAGATGGACACACATGACAGTCCAAACTGAGCCCTTGCATGTTGAGACTCCGTCTGCATGCAAGACGGCCCTTTGCAACTGCTAAGTGTGTGAGCATGCCCAGTACACCGTTGTGTAGATCGACACACAGTACAGTCTGAACGGACGTGTAATACTAAGCGTGTGGCCACGCCCAGTGGCACCTTGTGTCGGTGATGTCTCTCTGTGCATGGGCATGGCCGTTGACATCCTGTATAGCCATGGTGGTCATCCAGGCAACAGATGTCCATTTTCACCATTACAATGGATGCCTACCGAGTACACACTGGTCGACTATCTTGAAGGGTGTACTGTCTGTGGCACGTCCTGTGTCTATGTCTTGTTGTGGTGCTCCGTAAGTCTTACGCTGCCCTGATCACACTATGGCCGTGTGTTTGTCTACATCTACCGTGGGACAGTAATATGTCTGTATGCTTTCAGACTGATCACTCTCTATACAATCCCTGTCGGCGTCCTTGTCAATGCGGATGATGACACGCGCCTAGAAGTATGCCTCTGGGACGGCTGTGTTTAGTAATCTCAGTAGCGTGTTCTGTAAATGCATCATGCTGTAGTGTGATAGGGTAGTTAGGTGTATGTTTGACTCCCAGCCCTGCCAAGTGTGTGTGTGTGTGTGTGTGTGTGTGTGTGTGTGTGTGTGTGTGTGTGTGTGTGTGTGTTTGCGTGCATGCTCCCATCCGCCTGGGGACTCAGTCTTGCTTTTAGACGCCTCACACCACAGAAATTTCCTACCGACGTCTTTGCCTTTGCGGATGATGACACGCACCTAGATGTCTGCCTCTGGGACTGCTGTGTTTAGTAATCTTGGTAGCGCGTTCTGTAAATGCATCATGCTGTAGTGTGATAGGGTAGTTAGGTGTATGTTCAACTCCCAGTCCTGCCAAGTGTGTGTGTGTGTGTGTGTGTGTGTGTGTGTGTGTGTGTGTGTGTGTGTGTGTTTCCAGCTGCATGACAACAGTACATTGCTTTTACAGTATTCACTCTCCATAACATCCGTGCGGCGTCTTTGCCTTTGATGCTGCTGTCTGCAGGCTAGACGTATGCCTGTGTGAATCCTTTGATCAACTAATCACGGTAGTGCGTTCTGTAACCGCGTAATGCTGTCATGTAGTACAGTGGTTATGTTTATGTTCTGCTCACAACCCTGCCACGTGTGTGTGTGTGAGTGTGTGTGTGTGTGTGTGTGTGTGTGTGTGTGTGTGTGTGTGTGTGTGTGTGTGTGTGTGTGTGTGTGTGTGTGTGTGTATGTATCTATCTACATATATATATATATATATATATATATATATATATATATATATATATATATATATATAGCTATATATATATATATATATATATATATATATATATATATATATATATATCTAAATATATCTAAATATATATATATATATATATATATATATATATATTGTATATAGATATGTATGTTGGGATTATCACTCTTGAATGTGCTGCATTATCTATGCGTGAGCACCTTGGATGTATGTACATCTGCTATGGCTCTGTGATAGTGCACATACTGTGTGCTGTAGTGATCGTTGGTTATACTTGTGTAGTGACCGGTTATTGTGTTGCGGGTATTACACTGGCATTGGAAACAATTTTAGTACAGCACCTTTGAATGGTTGTATGCACATCTCGGCAACAGTCAGCAGTGGTTATTACATTGGAGTGTGAGTATGGCTCATATCCGTATGTAGTAACTGACAATTCTATGCAACTCAGGTTAACATTACAGACTCACGTTTATCCACAGGTTGTGGTACAGATCCCAGCACTGTATGTGTATACATTGACAGGTGCAGGACTGGGTTGTGTTGGATGCATGGAGGGGTGTCCATGGCCAGTAATGGGGATCTCTACAGCCTGGCAGGTACGGTCTGTGACTGCCCCACAACCTCCTGTATATGGCTGACACATGCTGTACCTGTGTACATGCAGACACACACACTTACCACAAACAGCTATGGCTATCACATACACAAACCCATTGCATCACCATTGGGCCATGCAATAACAGTTGTCCTCACACACACACACACGTGTACATTGGATGGCTCAATGACAGCTCTGGAAATGTAACACCACACCCTGTGCATATGATGTCACCTGTGCCACCACCTGTGATGTGTAACATTGATGCAGGATCAGACTAACCTGGTGTTGATGCACACGGTGGCTTTATTCCACTGTATTGATGTTAGCATGCTGTTAACACACAGTGTGTTACTTCCAGGTGTATATCAGCAGGCATGATGCATTGCAGCTATGACCATCACTGTAGCATAGTTTACAGCACTGTTAATTCTGATGATGTATTCTCCATCCATGTGCCATTTCACTGATGTGTGTAGTATTGACAGCATGTGTGTCTGAGTGCAGTATGTGTGTGTGTGTAGTACACATGTATACATGATTACAAACACATACGACATTACACGGGCTTCACCATTCGTACACTAGCTTACTTGTTCTTCCACACCCACACACGCACATGGCTAACATGAGCACATGCTTACTCAGGCTTACTGGCGCCGGCGCAGACACACTGTGGGCAGGTTTGCAGGTCACATCGGTGGTATCCATGGCGTACACCGTCATTCTCCTGACGTTCCCTAGGATAGCTCATAACACGCCTCTTCCACTGAGTACTAACAGCAAACATGTGACACTGCTCCGGTGAGGTTACAGTGTTTTATACATACACACTCATGTTGTCACCTATCTTCTACTCTAATAGTCCCTTAACCTACACTACACTGTAGAGGCTTGGCCAATATGGCATGACATGTTGTGATTCACTATCCTCAGCCTCACTTGCATCACATTGCCTACAAATGCTTCGTTACATCTCTGACAGAGTGCTTCCACACATAACAACCAGTACGCAGTAGCCATGTTGTCTCCAGCTTGCCATTCATCTGCATGGCATACTAACATCTAACTAAACCTACATTTTGTATGTATATTATACATATATGACTTGTTTTGAAGCGCAGCGCATTCGTGGTGCAGCGCCACGCTTCCACACTGGAGATCAGGGAGGACAACTACTGTTTTATTGATATCAATGGACAAAGCTGCCACTGGCCTTGGACTTGGACATTGGCATGCTTCTTCGACTGTATTCATACTGTATTTGCAGCTGTCATTGCTCCGTTTAGCAACATGCAGAACATTAGTCGCCTAACATCCGGGTACATTTAGGTTCATAGGTTCATAGGTTCATACTAGGCTATCTGCCTAGGGCATTTATAACCCTAGCCAGAGTGTGTTTGGCTTTCGCCACCCATTTTAAATTTATTTTGCTATGCCCTTTTTCAAGGTTAGTATACTGTGCCTCTGTCTAACAGTGACACAGAAGTGATACCAGGGTAAACCTATGATCTCCCATCCACTCATCAAGATTCCTCTTGAAGAGAGTCAATGAGGGACTCTGCCTAACCTGGACTGGGATTTTATTCCAGAGTGAAGGGAGCCTCTGGGTTATGAATCTGTCCCTCCAGCATGTCCTATTTATTTCAGTGCTGAGGTTCAAGTCTCTTGAGCGTGTGGCTCAATGGGATTTGGATTTTCTGAGATGCAGCATGTCCATTAATTCGGGTTGGACATGGCTTTATCGCCAGGCACAGATCGCCTGAGCAGGCGGTATGCCACTGAGTAGAGCTGGAGTTTCTTTAACTGGGCATATGGCATCTGTTTGACCCTTTGATCCTCTTGGTGAGGTACTTTTGGGGTCTTTCCAGTTGCTGCAGGTGTCTGTAAGGTACATCCCAAAGGGGCATTGTACTCAATTATGGGCCTGATGAGGGATGAGTAAAGATGACCTCCCCTGATCTAGATGTGAATCCCTTCATGATTAGGTGGGCTATATAAAATGTTTTTCTAACCACTTTGGCCACGTGGTTGTCAAATGAGAGATTGCTATCAACTTGGGTCCCCAGGTCCCTAATTACTTCTTCTGTACTTAATGGATTGCCACCTATATGGTAATTTGTGGCACTTTTTTGCCAAAGGGATGACTATACATTTTTGGTGTTTAAGTTGAGGCCATGGCTCTGGCACCAGTTGTCTGTTTCTATGGGGCCCGTTTGAGGATGCTTGTGCCGCTGGAGAGTCGATTATGGCGCCCAGTTTGCAGTCATCTGGAACTTGGTCAGCCACAGTATTTCCGTGTTGGCCTGTACCTCTGAGAAATATATATACCCGAACAAGAGAGATCCCAGAACTGAGCCTTGTGGGACGCCACTTGTAACTGGTTTGGAGTCTGACATGGCTCCAGCAATTCTAACCATGTGGGTTCTGTCCTTGAGCCAGTTTGCAACCCATCTAGTAACATAGGGGTTTATATTTAAGCTGGTGAGCTTATCTATAATGCCAGTGGGTATTGTATCGAAGGCTTTGGCGAGGTCAGGTAGGCTGTGTGGACCACCTTCCCCAATGGCCTTGGTGACTGTTTCAAAGAAATCGACCAGGTTTAAGAGGCAGGATCTGCCCTTAACAAAGGCGAACTGGGTAGGATCCAGTATCTGTAGGTCCCTAATATCTTTATTTATGAGGTCCATGATGATCTTTTCCATAGCTTTGCAGACCAAGCTAGTCAGGCTTATGGGGTGATAGTTTCCAGGATCCGTTGAAGCACCACCTTTGTGGAGAGGGACCACTGTTGCTACGCCACTCTTTGGGTACATATCCTGTAGTAAGGCTGAGATTGAACAGTAGTTTTATGTTTGGGTTTAGCTCTTCTTGGAGTTCATGTAGGATGCAGCCCGGGACACCGTCTGGTCCCATTGATGCTGTATTTTTTGCTTTGGAGAGGGCGGCTCTTACCTGTGAATCTGAGATGTCAGCGGGGCAGCACTCTGCTGGGATAGATATTTGCCCTTTTGGGGGAGAGGGGGGGGGGGGGAGAAGTTTGCGCTGAACCTGTTAGCTAGCATGTTGGCAATGTCTGTGGGTTTGGTGTATTTTTTGTCATTTTGGACTAATTCTGAGCATATCTGGGAATTCCACCCAGGTTACTAACATAACTAAAGAAAGCCTTGTGATTATCCTTAGTGGCCTGTGCAATTTTTCTCTCGAAGCTGGCCTTAGACGATTTTATAACTCTGTTTTTGCACAGACAGCTTACTGTTTCATGTATCAGCGTAATTACATCATTTGCATAGCTTTCACATACAAATGGGGTATGTTGCAAATCCCAAAATTGTCCATGCAATGTTTGTGTTATGGGCAGTCTTGCGCTCACGGGTGTTTGCTGAATAGCCTGGCAGTCATCTTTCCTTGCTGTACTGTCACTCAATCCATACACGCCGGAGGCTTCATGTATCATGGCCTAGGCTTTGCTGTATGCTATGTCTATTTGTGGTGTATGCATGGCTGTGGGTATGTCCCACTGTCATCATTAGTAAAGGTGACAGCCCTATAGGTACTTCATGTAGACTGCTGTGTCATTTGACATGTCAGCACATACCCGCGGCCAATACTGAACTTCCTACTGCAGCTTTTCATACCTTCTGAGTTATCTTGCGGGTCGATAATGCTGTTTCCTCAGACATGTATCTGTTTCTGATCATACCTCTCAACCTCCTAGAGCAAAACATCTGTACAAAGCCTAACATGATGGGGGACAAATAGGGAAGATTTTAAATATTGCTCTTACAAACGTAGATAGTTGACAGTATAATAGGTTTTGCATTAGTATGACTTTTCTGAGGGATTTGGGGTCTTAACTCAAATGTTTGTCATTATTTAATGGCGTCAGTTCTCAGGTATTTGCCAGACAGGTACAGATTGTAAGAGGTACACACCAAACATATGAAGCATACATCTGCACATTCTAGAGACTCTGTACATGTGAGGTATGTTTCTGATACAGGATATCAATTTTCTTACACCAATACACACAATATATGGCGCCATCACAGGCCAGATGCCATTACATTCCTATTGCAGGACACACCCACCCAGAGCATTATATTAATCACACAGGCCAACAGGTGCTTATCCACACTAATTATTCTATCATGTATCTTATGTGTACGCGGTATTTGCGCTCCGTCAGTGGCAGAGCTCACGCGAGTATGGGGACTGGACACTGTATCGGTGACACTGCATGACACCCTGAGGGACACATGTCTTTTGAGTCTATTAACCTTCCACATTGACTTTCACAGGGCATACGTTGTCATTCACATTTGTGGAAATACATGCTTTTGACTTGTACATGTTTTGTCATTTGTCCTGTCGTCTTTCTTCTCACCTGTCCACCTAGTATCACTAGTTCTGTACATTTATTTGGGATGAGTTACCTTCATACTTCTCACCTGTACACATTATGGGTAAATGCCCCGAGGTTTGACCTATGATTCTGTTACATTTGTCATAATAATGTGCCTTTCTGGTAGATTGCTGACAAGGCATGACGGACTGTGCGGTTAGGTAATATTGACTGACATTTCTATTTCATGATTACTAACTCTCATAACATTCATATTCCTGACTACGCCATTATTCTATCAACATTCTGACTTTGTCTGGGGTATATTTAATATAGTCCCTATTTGTATGGCATGTACTATGTCTTAGTCCAGCTGACTTATTCTGACAGTTTGGCAGGTATGGTTACCACCTTGGTCGTACGCATGTCCATCCATGATAATCGCCTACATGACACTGATATAGGTCCCTACGTCTTCCCCCAGTGGTTTACACAATATCCAGTAGATGGGTTGCACCTTTTTGGAGAATATAGGCGTGCTATATACACATAGGTATATTGATCACTCCCATGGGGCGTACCTAATAGATCTGCCAACCAACACCTAGGCCCATTTCTGCATACCCATGATTCTCATACCTGACACCCCTCCACAGTACCCATTAGACATGTTTAATGTGAGCGATAATAAAGTGTGAGGACACTTCTGAGCACTCCCCACTCTCCGGATATCAGGTTGTACGTCATACATTCTATCGACCCATGTGTTATTACCCTTACACCTGCTACTGTTGCATGTACAGCTATATCGTAGTTGCAGTTGTGATGTCTTTTGCATCAATGACGGTTCGCACTTCGTATGGGATCAATTTTGGGGTCCTGCAAAGGATACCTATATTCATGTTTAACGTGTAGAACTTGCAGGCCCTGTCACACTGGCAATTTCTGGGCAATGGTTTGGAAAGCAGCGGTGTATTCTCCTTTCATGCATGTCTGTCTGTCTATCCATAATAGCTATACTGTGACCTATTTATGTACATGTGTTATATGTACAGGGACATATGTTTGTTGTGTATATTTCTATTCATGTATCGTGTGTGTATAGATATATATATATATATATATATATATATATACATATATATATATATATATATGTACATATATACATATGTCTGTACATTCCTCATTTCATAATTTGCTTTGGTTTATGTCTGTGGATATGTCTATATATATATATCCATATCATACCTTTCAACTGTACAGATTTTGCTGCATGTACAGCTGTTTGCCTCTTATCTTTGGTCCGCTTTTTCATAACCTTGTGTCTATCTGGCAATTTAGTGCGATCATTAAAAGACTGGCGTTGGTAAATAATGACAATCATTTCAGGTTCTGACTTCATACCCCTTCAGAGAATCCATGCTAGTGACACATCTGTTATTCTATCCACTTTCTATGTTTGTTAGGGCAATATCTGGGGATTGTCCCTATTTATACCAATTGTTTTCATGGCTTTGTCCGGTTTCGTACTTTACAGGGTTAACAGGTATGAGCCATGTACATAGAACGTGGAGAAACAGCATTCATTTGCTATGCTGTGAGTGGATTACACACGCGCAGGTGCACTTGCATATCCTTATTGTGGGTTACATATGTTTCATAGATATTTGTTACGTGAACTTTCATAATTCTGACAGTAACAGTTACATATCTGTATTCTGGTTTACGGACTGCTGAAACACACGCTCACCTTTACATATTTAAATGTGTACAGCACAAACACATTCATTACACTTTCAAGTTATATGTGCAGGGTTGTAGGTCAACCGAACTGCATTCACATTGGCAGGATGCGGAACCACTATTCTATTGGTGTTCTCCTCATTGATATGCATACCCATAGTACTTAGCTACATCAACATCGCCTCACCGCTTCACCTACAACACAGGCATCCATTCTCCTGCTAGGAAAAACATGGTACTACATATGACACATTCCATATTGCCTACTGCTGTGGACCCCAGCTGCATTGTTAATCACTCCGAGGATATGCAGAACACCAAGGCATATAGTCCAGGCACATACAGGTCTTTGATTGTCAGGGTGTTCATGTAGTGATCTGGGTTTAGGCTTGTCCACCTGGTGAACGGAACTTCCCTGGCCGAGTTCAAATGTCAGGTAGGCATATGGACAGGGAGTTTCTCCCTATTATGACATTTTACCTGGGTTTATAGACACAGGTGTTTTGGCACCTGTCAGCAGCTTATTCTGTTGGCAATACATATTATGGGTGGGGTTGTTACAGTCCATACTCCATGGTGAGGGGTATTCCCATTCACATTTGACTATTATCTGTATACAGTCTTAAAGAGTTATTATTTTGGACATGAAGTGACTACAGGTATGCAGTTGTACATTATACAAATGTAAAGGGTCGTTACTGTAAATATGTACGGACCATACCTCTCAACCTCTTAGAGCACCAAAACAGCGCAAAACCTACGATGGGGCACAATTAGGGACACATTTTAGCGATTTCTTCCAAGCTTAGAACGTTGATAGAATACTAGGTTTTGCATTAGCATGACTTTTCTGAATGATGTGGAGTCTTAAACTCAGGATATTTCTCATTATTTAGTGACGTCAATCCTCAGCTATTTACCACACTGGTGCAGATTGTCGGAGGCACACAACAACAATATGAGGCAAACCTCTGGTCGTTCTTAGGGTTGCCACCTTTTCAAATGCCCAAAGTGGGACATGTTCTGTAGAAATGTCAGATTTTCCAGGACAAAACATACCTACAGCCGTGCATAGTACAGAACTTATAATTTGCAATAAATAATAGCTTATTCTAGTAACATTTTAATTGCTTATGCTACTTCACATAACATATAGAAGTTTCATATATAAAATAACTGTTTTATGCAACTTCTTGAACACTTCAGAAATAACTTTGTCCTAAAATCTCAGGACATTTGCTATGTCTTGATTTTTCACAGGACACAACTGCCTACAGGGGACTGTTACTCACAAAGTGGGACAGGTGGTAACCCTAGTCATTCCTGCGAATATCTGGACAGTTGAGTGGTATGGTACAGACCTCTGTAATATGCTGTTGTGTTCTGGCACAGCAGTAGCTCAACATTAAAGACTGTAGTGTTTGTGCTGACAGACAGTTGGGTTTCAGACTTCATACTCCGGACATTAATGCCAATGTGCAATTTTTGATTCTATCATATGTCTATGTTTCTAAGAGCTATCTTTACAGATTGTTCCTGTTTTGACCTTTGTCTCAATTTGTATTCACGGCCTGTCCAGACATCTTGCTCACACAGGTTGACAGGTATGGTCGGTCACGCCTGCACAGTCAGTGTCCCTCACACTTGATCAGGGTTGACCTGTTTACGTCAGTGTCTTCCTCACCCTCATGCCATTTGCCACTATGCAAATGTGTGCATTATATTCTCCCTCCTATTCGTGTCTGGACACGTGCATCCGCAGGAAGGTGTTTTATCCTGGGTATTAGGTTATGCATGGCCACTTAGGGCTGGACAGTGTCATGGACCTTTACTGCACGTTCTGACTTGTGTCCAGATATCTACAGGATTGGACATGATGTCGTCATACCCTTTCTACTATTTACACAGGTTGGTTATCCCATGAGGATATCCCAAAAGACATATGGACCTGATACGTCTTGCAAAACAGCATGCCACTGCATTCGCCAGGGAACAAGGTGGAACAGGTGGTGGGCCACCAACCCAGCCTCCACTCACACACACAGAGGAGCTACTGGCCAGTCTGGGAACACCCTTGGAACAGCCCCCACAAACACTAGCTGCCATCGTGGAGGTGGGTGTCTCCCAACCAATGAGCCTGGAGTTGCCTGGTAAGTCAGTACTGAACATATGGCCAGTATATGCCATGTACGTGCATGTGTCAGTGTACATCATGTAATGTAACAACATATGCAAGGTATGTGGACACACATGCTTTATGCTACCCTGTGTATGCACCATACCTCTGAACTGTACAGGTATTTGCAGGATGTCCAGATGTCTGCCTCATATTGTCGGTGTGTTCCCCTTAATATCTGTCCCTTTCTGGCAAATAGCTGAGGAATGGAGTCATTAAATGATGACATACATTTCTGTTTATGACTGCACATTCTGTGTAAAACCCATGTGCATGCAGACCTATTAGTCTAGCAAATTTCTAAGTTAGTAAGAGCAATATGTCACAGTTGTCCCTATATGTCCCCCATCATAGTAGGCTTTGTCCACATTTATTGTTCTAAGAGGTTGAGAGGTATGGTATGTACACATGTGCTGACTATATGCTATTGTACAGGTGAATGTGTTAACTTGCACTGTGCACCCTGTGGCTGTCATACAGTCATGGATAATGTTCATACTGCTGTGTCACCCTATACAGGTACCTCTGGCGTGCCGCACAAACAAGAGTCCGTTGCAGGTGAGACTGTCATTGGTATCAGGCATGTCAATGCATAGATCTATTCGCCATGTGGCCAGTTAATACATGGATATACAGGTCGCATCACCCATCATCCACACTGGCCACCCATGTGTAATATATACAACTGAAATGATACACAGACATGAAACTGCAGTATTTGTCATTGCTACATGTGTGTCCAGCTGTGCATACAATGGTGGAGGTGTTCTACAATGGAGGCATATGTACTATACAGTGGAACAAAACGTGTGGTACACAAACCAGTACCGCACAGTGAGCAGTGATATGGGCAGACCACAGGCATCACCATTGTGTTATATGCCCCTGCAATGGTTTCACACATTGTGATGTTCCATCTGACATGTCTGAGACACATAGCGTTTTGGTTGCAATATTGTCACAATTTCCCATAATCCATATCCCACATACCACACATACACCTGTTGTCTGCATAGCCCTGTGGATGGTGACATATCCAACATCTATGGGTGTATGTCATATGGGACAACACAGACATGTGTGATAGACGGCCCCATCACATACATGACCAACACATGTGCACACATGGCCATGGGGGATGGCCAGAGACACGTAGCCACAAAGAAGACGGGATGTGGATACACCCTGTCCCACTTTGTCCCCACATGGTCCAATTACAGCCATACTAGACCGATTGTACAGGTGATGTGGTACGCTGTACATCCTAAATGCCTGTGCACAGCTAGTGGAGGTGTCAGTGACATGTACCTCATAAGATGTGTTGAACATGATGTCTGTGTCATAGCATGACAGTAGTCACCTTCACAGATTCCACTGATAGTGACACCAGGCCACAGATACTATACTTTTCCCCTCCCGCCGTAGGACATCACTGTTAGCTGTGCATCTTGTGTGCGTGGTACATCAATGTCATGTGTGAAATGATGATGTGACAGGTCCGCTATGTGGACATGGTTGCCAGGCAGCTAACACTCTGTAGTCATCATGCAGGGGTGTCATCTGTATGTCCTCCAGTGACCTGTCACATGACACAGCATGGTTGGGTGTGTATGTATACACCTCAGCATTGTAGGTCACAATCCACAGGAATGTCATGGGTATGCATGCAGTTCTGGATATGCAATGCGTACATAACATGCACTGTTTAGCAATATAGATGCCTCATGATGCCATGCAATGGCACAGTGTCTGTACATCACACTGTACAGCAATGTAGATGGCTCACAGTCCCCTACCATGCCCATGCACATTTGCTCAACATGCATTCTGTCTGTAGGGCATATGGACAACACCGCAATGTGATACCCAGTACAATGCTGTACATGTGTCAGGACACCATTGTGTCAGGCATGCATGCATGTTAATGCACACGTCAGCAGATAACATGTCAAGGTAACATCAGCCATGTGTACTGTTATCCTGTTCTGGTCCACATGGTGTATCACGGGGGTGCATGCATACTACCATGATCGTGTGAATTGCATGGATAATGATATGACACATGCCTGCTGTAGTGTGCATTCCAGGGGTATGCTTACAAACAATATTGATGTCTGAGCTGTATGCTGTCAGCTGTATCACAAGCATGCTGCATGCCATCTGACATCTAACGTGCATGGTGTGTCAGTGTGTGTCAGTGTGTGTGTCTGTGTGTGTCAGTGTCTGTGTGTGTCAGTGTCTGTGTGTGTGTGTGTCAGTGTGTGTGTATGTCAGTGTGTGTGTGTGTGTGTGTGTGTGTGTGTGTGTGTGTGTGTCTATTGTAATTTAGAGTCTTTCTTTGCATTCACAGGTGATGCAGGTGCTTTACCCTCCTGCGGTCCATCTGATAGTGTCCCCACAGATGCTAGCAGTGATGAACATATGCATGAGGTACAGGCAGGGATGTCAGGGGCGGAATCTGTGCCAACGGTTGCCATCCCAGCTATGCCCCCCTCTTCCCTGCACACAGTTCAGCTGCCAACACATACCGCATCTACAGTGGCCATAGAGGAAGGACAGCCAGCATTTGTTAGTGTTGAGCAGGAACATGTGGTGGCTACAGAAGGTGTGTCTCCACACCATGGTGGCAGTATACTGACTGCAGATGTGCCACACAGGCATGTAGCTGGTGCTGCTCATAGAAGGACCTCTGGCAGACATGCACCTGCAGGACATAGCGCAGCAGCTGGGATCACAAGACACATGTTCCAGACTCTAATGGCAGCACAGGCATGTGCCGAACGGCAGAACAGAGAAGGGCAGAGGCTGCAGAGGGCTGCTATCAGTACCCTAAACAACAACATCCAGGCATTGGCAGGTGCTCAACAGCAGCTTGCTGATGTTCTGGACAGGCGATTGGATGACATGGTCAGAATCCTCGACCATGGCATGGCAATCCATGAGCATGAGCTGTCTGTGCTGGAACATCTGGTAGGGGTGAGGAGTAAGACACATGGACGTAGGCCAGCTACACCAGCTAGTGCAGGTCAGCTTGAGCATGCCACCTCACATGGCCGCTCCCATAGTGCTGGTAGCAGTAGCAGTGCACCTGGTGCTGTGCTGTCCACACCAGGTCACAGCAGGCCACATGGACGTGGCCCTGGACGTTCCCGGTGGGGACATGGTTCCAGTGGCCATGTGTCGTCGGACAGTAGCCATACTGTACCTCTGCCTGGTAGTGCCCGTGTAACCCCTGGCAGGCACAGGACACATGGCCACGTCCGGTCACAGTGAGCTGTACAACCTGGTCTGTACAATCTGGAGCTGTCCATAATACCCTTGTGTAGGCCTCACAAATGACAGAACTGTGTGCACACATACACGCACACAGCAAACACAACTGTAGGGCTCCACAACACCCATATGCATACAGAACAGACATGTCCATTCAAATCAAAAGCCCTTACCCACACACATGATGTCATCCATTGGTGCAGCCTATGCCCCTGGCAAACAGTATCACCCTGTGCATATGATGAAGCCTGTGCCGCATCCCTGTCATCCACACCATCGGTGCAGGGATATGCTCAAATGGTCTGATGCACAGGGTGAACAGAATAGTTAGAGGTGTATCTAACATTACTTGTGTATGCATATTGAGGGATGTGTATGTTGTATTGGTCATGTGTGAATACTGAGATGTGAGAGGTGTATCTAACATTACTTGTGTATGCATATTGAGGGATGTGTATGTTGCATTGGACGTGTGTGAATACTGAGAGATGTGTATGTGACATCAGTGGTGTACTGTCGACATGCACCAGTCATACCATGTAGTCCAGGTGCAGCATGCATTGTGATATGTTCACAGTATGTGTCTCGGTTACAACAGTAACAGAATGTTGGTAATGATGCCCTGGTTCCCTCCTATGGTGTACTGGCATGTGCCTACAGGTAGCAGTGTTTGCAGTCCCCCATGTGTAACTGTGAAGTACTCACAGGCACGTATGGCAATATCAGCATACTAAACGTACCCTCAACCTGACTGTTGGAAAGTTGAACATGACACAGATGTCCGAACATGACACAGATGTCCGCACATATACTGCACCTGAAGCATGTGGTCAGTTGAACAGGCTACAGCAGACAGAGATGTGACATACATACCAGGAAACATTACAGGTATGTTGACATGGTGCAGGGGTTGTACACAGCGGTCTGGCCAATGATGACGTTAGAGGCCACCAGATAGCATGAGGCCATACTGTGTAGCAGTAATACCCTGTCACAGTACAGGAACACGGCCACATTCACGGGGTCTACAGCACTATAACGCACACCCCATAGTGTTGAGGTGTGGACCCTTGCCTATGTGGTCATCACCCTCACAGTACTTTGCACCCACACGACGTGGCACAGAGAAGGGACATGCACAGGTAGCCAGTACGGCTGGGACCGATGGCATCAACAGGGTAGTAGACTGCATCACCATGAGGGGTTAATGATCCTGTTTCCACAGTATGGTAGCATACACCCTCACACCAAGCACCAGACAGCCATACATGCATACATACATACATACACACATACACTGTGGTGACCAGATATGTGTGTACGGATAGCCGATGTGTGTGATGCACCACACCTGCTGACATCATGCTTTCCACACTGCAGTATGTACAGATCTCTACAACAGTGTACAGGGATGTGTTACAACTGGGACGTAGTCCCCATCATATGTGGCATGTGTGGTCACACAAGCAGACACACATGGCAGTGCTGGGAATGATACACCTGCCATATGATGAGCCATTTGATAGACATGCAGTGGTAATGTCCACAGTATGTGTACCAACACTACATCTGGCAATTGTGTGGCTATATGCACATGGGAAGATGTCAGTGATACAGGTGTCACGTGACATATAGTTGGTAACACCTGACCGCTGTGTATGCCTTATGTCATCACCGTCAAGTAACAGTGACATAGCGTACTGTTTGCACATGGCATGGTAGGATGGCATGTGACACACCTGTGAGCCATCCCCGGAACACATACATCTACACAGGTGGATCACCACTTTATGTGCACACATCCCTCCATACGTGATGTACAACCGACCATACTGTCTGTATGTCACCATATACAGGTGTCAATGATGGGGCAGCATTGCGACTGCATGTTGTAGTTAGGCACAGCTGTGTTATGGACATCGGCCACTGCACATGCATGGTTGCTGCATGCACAGTACAGATTGTACGTATGCGTTGGTCCTACATGTGTCTCCTGTAGCCATGTTTGTATGCATTGCTATTGGTGGACATGTGTGTTGACATACATAACACATGGACTGTGGTATGATATCACGGGTGTCATGGGCGACTACTACAGGGGAATGTGTCCTCTGTCAACATTGCTACCTCCTGTACTGTGAGCATTCAACAGACATGGACCCACCTTCCATTTGCATGCGCATGATTGCTTAGGCCACTGTTCTGCATGGGGGACAGCAAAGGCTTAGCTATGTACATATGTGTTGTGTGTGTGGTCCATGCACACATCCACTACAATCACATGTTTAACATATCCAAAAATTTGTGTTCGTTGGTGTACAGCAACACTCATCTGTCACAGCTGTGTAAGACCCGGGGCCCCGGTATGTCTTGAGCTGACCTGGTCATGTATAGTGGTATAATTGCAATGCATAACACCTGTTGGAACCCTGTCAGTACATGTGTACTCTGCACAGTTGCTGTAGACCTCTGTACAGTCCGCTGGTCATGTGTCACACGGTGTTCTGGTAATGTATGGCTGTGTATTGCTGCAGCAATGACATGGTGATGTCTCGAGGGCTACAGTGTAGACTGTGGTGTGTATGTCTGTGATCTGCACCTATGACAGCTGTGATGGCAGCTGAATGTGTACTGGTCACTGCATGTGTGTGACCACTCTGCTAAGTGTGTGAGCATGCCCAGTATGCTGTTGTGTAGATGGACACACATGACAGTCCAAACTGAGCCCTTGCATGTTGAGACTCCGTCTGCATGCAAGACGGCCCTTTGCAACTGCTAAGTGTGTGAGCATGCCCAGTACACCGTTGTGTAGATCGACACACAGTACAGTCTGAACGGACGTGTAATACTAAGCGTGTGGCCACGCCCAGTGGCACCTTGTGTCGGTGATGTCTCTCTGTGCATGGGCATGGCCGTTGACATCCTGTATAGCCATGGTGGTCATCCAGGCAACAGATGTCCATTTTCACCATTACAATGGATGCCTACCGAGTACACACTGGTCGACTATCTTGAAGGGTGTACTGTCTGTGGCACGTCCTGTGTCTATGTCTTGTTGTGGTGCTCCGTAAGTCTTACGCTGCCCTGATCACACTATGGCCGTGTGTTTGTCTACATCTACCGTGGGACAGTAATATGTCTGTATGCTTTCAGACTGATCACTCTCTATACAATCCCTGTCGGCGTCCTTGTCAATGCGGATGATGACACGCGCCTAGAAGTATGCCTCTGGGACGGCTGTGTTTAGTAATCTCAGTAGCGTGTTCTGTAAATGCATCATGCTGTAGTGTGATAGGGTAGTTAGGTGTATGTTTGACTCCCAGCCCTGCCAAGTGTGTGTGTGTGTGTGTGTGTGTGTGTGTGTGTGTGTGTGTGTGTGTGTGTGTGTGTTTGCGTGCATGCTCCCATCCGCCTGGGGACTCAGTCTTGCTTTTAGACGCCTCACACCACAGAAATTTCCTACCGACGTCTTTGCCTTTGCGGATGATGACACGCACCTAGATGTCTGCCTCTGGGACTGCTGTGTTTAGTAATCTTGGTAGCGCGTTCTGTAAATGCATCATGCTGTAGTGTGATAGGGTAGTTAGGTGTATGTTCAACTCCCAGTCCTGCCAAGTGTGTGTGTGTGTGTGTGTGTGTGTGTGTGTGTGTGTGTGTGTGTGTGTGTGTGTGTTTCCAGCTGCATGACAACAGTACATTGCTTTTACAGTATTCACTCTCCATAACATCCGTGCGGCGTCTTTGCCTTTGATGCTGCTGTCTGCAGGCTAGACGTATGCCTGTGTGAATCCTTTGATCAACTAATCACGGTAGTGCGTTCTGTAACTGCGTAATGCTGTCATGTAGTACAGTGGTTATGTTTGTGTTCTGCTCCCAACCCTGCCACGTGTGTTGTGTGTATGTGTGTGTGTGTGTGTGTGTGTGTGTGTGTGTGTGTGTGTGTGTGTGTGTGTGTGTGTGTGTGTGTGTGTGCGTGTGTGTGTGTGTGTATGTATCTATCTACATATATATATATATATATATATATATATATATATATATATATATATATATATATATATATATATATATATATATATATATATATATATATATATATATCTAAATATATCTAAATATATATATATATATATATATATATATATATTGTATATAGATATGTATGTTGGGATTATCACTCTTGAATGTGCTGCATTATCTGTACGTGAGCACCTTGGATGTATGTACATCTGCTATGGCTCTGTGATAGTGCACATACTGTGTGCTGTAGTGATCGTTGGTTATACTTGTGTAGTGACCGGTTATTGTGTTGCGGGTATTACACTGGCATTGGAAACAATTTTAGTACAGCACCTTTGAATGGTTGTATGCACATCTCGGCAACAGTCAGCAGTGGTTATTACATTGGAGTGTGAGTATGGCTCATATCCGTATGTAGTAACTGACAATTCTATGCAACTCAGGTTAACATTACAGACTCACGTTTATCCACAGGTTGTGGTACAGATCCCAGCACTGTATGTGTATACATTGACAGGTGCAGGACTGGGTTGTGTTGGATGCATGGAGGGGTGTCCATGGCCAGTAATGGGGATCTCTACAGCCTGGCAGGTACGGTCTGTGACTGCCCCACAACCTCCTGTATATGGCTGACACATGCTGTACCTGTGTACATGCAGACACACACACTTACCACAAACAGCTATGGCTATCACATACACAAACCCATTGCATCACCATTGGGCCATGCAATAACAGTTGTCCCTCACACACACACACCTACGTGTACATTGGATGGCTCAATGACAGCTCTGGAAATGTAACACCACACCCTGTGCATATGATGTCACCTGTGCCACCACCTGTGATGTGTAACATTGATGCAGGATCAGACTAACCTGGTGTTGATGCACACGGTGGCTTTATTCCACTGTATTGATGTTAGCATGCTGTTAACACACAGTGTGTTACTTCCAGGTGTATATCAGCAGGCATGATGCATTGCAGCTATGACCATCACTGTAGCATAGTTTACAGCACTGTTAATTCTGATGATGTATTCTCCATCCATGTGCCATTTCACTGATGTGTGTAGTATTGACAGCATGTGTGTCTGAGTGTGCAGTATGTGTGTGATGTGTGTAGTACACATGTATACATGATTACAAACACATACACGACATTACACGGGCTTCACCATTCGTACACTAGCTTACTTGTTCTTCCACACTCCACACACGCACATGGGCTAACATGAGCGCACACATGCTTACTCAGGCTTACTGGCGCGCACGGGCGCAGACACACTGTGGGCAGGTTTGCAGGTCACATCGGTGGTATCCATGGCGTACACCGTCATTCTCCTGACGTTCCCTAGGATAGCTCATAACACGCCTCTTCCACTGAGTACTAACAGCAAACATGTGACACTGCTCCGGTGAGGTTACAGTGTTTTATACATACACACTCATGTTGTCACCTATCTTCTACTCTAATAGTCCCCTTAACCTACACTACACTGTAGAGGCTTGGCCAATATGGCATGACATGTTGTGATTCACTATCCTCAGCCTCACTTGCATCACATTGCCTACAAATGCTTCGTTACATCTCTGACAGAGTGCTTCCACACATAACAACCAGTACGCAGTAGCCATGTTGTCTCCAGCTTGCCATTCATCTGCATGGCATACTAACATCTAACTAAACCTACATTTTGTATGTATATTATACATATATGACTTGTTTTGAAGCGCAGCGCATTCTCGTGGTGCAGCGCTACGCTTCCACACTGGAGATCAGGGGAGGACAACTACTGTTTTATTGATATCCAATGGACAAAGCTGCCACTGGCCTTGGACTTGGACATTGGCATGCTTCTTCGACTGTATTCATACTGTATTTGCAGCTGTCATTGCTCCGTTTAGCAACATGCAGAACATTAGTCGCCTAACATCCGGGTACATTTAGGTTCATAGGTTCATAGGTTCATACTAGGCTATCTGCCCTAGGGCATTTATAACCCTAGCCAGAGTGTGTTTGGCTTTCGCCACCCATTTTAAATTTATTTTGCTATGCCCTTTTTCAAGGTTAGTATACTGTGCCTCTGTCTAACAGTGACACAGAAGTGATACCCGGGGTAAACCTATGATCTCCCATCCACTCATCAAGATTCCTCTTGAAGAGAGTCAATGAGGGACTCTGCCTAACCTGGACTGGGATTTTATTCCAGAGTGAAGGGAGCCTCTGGGTTATGAATCTGTCCCTCCAGCATGTCCTATTTATTTCAGTGCTGAGGTTCAAGTCTCTTGAGCGTGTGGCTCAATGGGATTTGGATTTTCTGAGATGCAGCATGTCCATTAATTCCGGGTTGGACATGGCTTTATACGTCAGGCACAGATCGCCTCTGAGCAGGCGGTATGCCACTGAGTAGAGCTGGAGTTTCTTTAACTGGGCAGCATATGGCATCTGTTTGACCCCTTTGATCCTCTTGGTGAGGTACTTTTGGGGTCTTTCCAGTTGCTGCAGGTGTCTGGTAAGGTACATCCCAAAAGGGGCATTGTACTCAATTATGGGCCTGATGAGGGATGAGTAAAGATGACCTCCCCTGATCTAGATGTGAATCCCTTCATGATTAGGTGGGCTATATAAAATGTTTTTCTAACCACTTTGGCCACGTGGTTGTCAAATGAGAGATTGCTATCAACTTGGGTCCCCAGGTCCCTAATTACTTCTTCTGTACTTAATGGATTGCCACCTATATGGTAATTTGTGGGCACTTTTTTTTGCCAAAGGGGATGACTATACATTTTTTGGTGTTTAAGTTGAGGCCATGGCTCTGGCACCAGTTGTCTGTTTCTATGGGGCCCGTTTGGAGGATGCTTGTGCCGGCTGGAGAGTCGATTATGGCGCCCAGTTTGCAGTCATCTGCGAACTTGGTCAGCCACAGTATTTCCGTGTTGGCCTGTACCTCTGAGAAATATATACCGAACAAGAGAGATCCCAGAACTGAGCCTTGTGGGACGCCACTTGTAACTGGTTTGGAGTCTGACATGGCTCCAGCAATTCTAACCATGTGGGTTCTGTCCTTGAGCCAGTTTGCAACCCATCTAGTAACATAGGGGTTTATATTTAAGCTGGTGAGCTTATCTATAATGCCCGAGTGGGGTATTGTATCGAAGGCTTTGGCGAGGTCCAGGTAGGCTGTGTGGACCACCTTCCCCTCGTCAATGGCCTTGGTGACTGTTTCAAAGAAATCGACCAGGTTTAAGAGGCAGGATCTGCCCTTAACAAAGGCGAACTGGGTAGGATCCAGTATCTGTAGGTCCCTAATATCTTTATTTATGAGGTCCATGATGATCTTTTCCATAGCTTTGCAGACCAAGCTAGTCAGGCTTATGGGGTGATAGTTTCCAGGATCCGTTGAAGCACCACCTTTGTGGAGAGGGACCACTGTTGCTGTACGCCACTCTTTGGGTACATATCCTGTAGTAAGGCTGAGATTGAACAGTAGTTTTATGTTTGGGTTTAGCTCTTCTTGGAGTTCATGTAGGATGCAGCCCGGGACACCGTCTGGTCCCATTGATGCTGTATTTTTTGCTTTGGAGAGGGCGGCTCTTACCTGAGAATCTGAGATGTCAGGGGGGCAGCACTCTGCTGGGATAGATATTTGCCCTTTTGGTGGTGGGGGGGAGAAGTTTGCGCTGAACCTGTTAGCTAGCATGTTGGCAATGTCTGTGGGTTTGGTGTATTTTTTGTCATTTTGGACTAATTCTGAGCATATCTGGGAATTCCCACCCAGGTTACTAACATAACTAAAGAAAGCCTTGTGATTATCCTTAGTGGCCTGTGCAATTTTTCTCTCGAAGCTGGCCTTAGACGATTTTATAACTCTGTTTTTGCACAGACAGCTTACTGTTTCATGTATCGCGTAATTACATCATTTGCATAGCTTTCACATACAAATGGGGTATGTTGCAAATCCCAAAATTGTCCATGCAATGTTTGTGTTATGGGCAGTCTTGCACGCCCCTACGGGTGTTTGCTGAATAGCCTGGCAGTCATCTTTCCTTGCTGTACTGTCACTCAATCCATACACGCCGGAGGCTTCATGTATCATGGCCTAGGCTTTGCTGTATGCTATGTCTATTTGTGGTGTATGCATGGCTGTGGGTATGTCCCACTGTCATCATTGGTAAAGGTGACAGCCCTATAGGTACTTCATGTAGACTGCTGTGTCATTTGACATGTCAGCACATACCTGCGGCCAATACTGAACTTCCTACTGCAGCGCTTTTCATACCTTCTGAGTTATCTTGCGGTCGATAATGCTGTTTCCTCAGACATGTATCTGTTTCTGATCATACCTCTCAACCTCCTAGAGCAAAACATCTGTACAAAGCCTAACATGATGGGGGGACAAATAGGGGAAGATTTTAAATATTGCTCTTACAAACGTAGATAGTTGACAGTATAATAGGTTTTGCATTAGTATGACTTTTCTGAGGGATTTGGGGTCTTAAACTCAAATGTTTGTCATTATTTAATGACGTCAGTTCTCAGGTATTTGCCAGACAGGTACAGATTGTAAGAGGTACACACCAAACATATGAAGCATACATCTGCACATTCTGCGAGACTCTGTACATGTGAGGTATGTTTCTGATACAGGATATCAATTTTCTTACACCAATACACACAATATATGGCGCCATCACAGGCCAGATGCCATTACATTCCTATTGCAGGACACACCCACCCAGAGCATTATATTAATCACACAGGCCAACAGGTGCTTATCCACACTAATTATTCTATCATGTATCTTATGTGTACGCCGGTATTTGCGCTTTCCGTCAGTGGCAGAGCTCACGTACGAGTATGGGGGACTGGACACTGTATCGGTGACACTGCATGACACCCTGAGGGACACATGTCTTTTGAGTCTATTAACCTTCCACATTGACTTTCACAGGGCATACGTTGTCATTCACATTTGTGGAAATACATGCTTTTGACTTGTACATGTTTTGTCATTTGTCCTGACGTCTTTCTTCTCACCTGTCCACCTAGTATCACTAGTTCTGTACATTTATTTGGGATGAGTTACCTTCATACTTCTCACCTGTACACATTATGGGTAAATGCCCCGAGGTTTGACCTATGATTCTGTTACATTTGTCATAATAATGTGCCTTTCTGGTAGATTGCTGACAAGGCATGACGGACTGTGCGGTTAGGTAATATTGACTGACATTTCTATTTCATGATTACTAACTCTCATAACATTCATATTCCTGACTACGCCATTATTCTATCAACATTCTGACTTTGTCTGGGGTATATTTAATATAGTCCCTATTTGTATGGCATGTACTATGTCTTAGTCCAGCTGACTTATTCTGACAGTTTGGCAGGTATGGTTACCACCTTGGTCGTACGCATGTCCATCCATGATAATCGCCTACATGACACTGATATAGGTCCCTACGTCTTCCCCCAGTGGTTTACACAATATCCAGTAGATGGGTTGCACCTTTTTGGAGAATATAGGCGTGTGCTATACCCACATAGGTATATTGATCACTCCCATGGGGCGTACCTAATAGATCTGTGCCAACCAACACCTAGGCCCATTTCTGCATACCCATGATTCTCATACCTGACACCCCTCCACAGTACCCATTAGACATGTTTAATGTGAGCGATAATAAAGTGTGAGGACACTTCTGAGCACTCCCCACTCTCCGGATATCAGGTTGTACGTCATACATTCTATCGACCCATGTGTTATTACCCTTACACCTGCTACTGTTGCATGTACAGCTATATCGTAGTTGCAGTTGTGATGTCTTTTGCATCAATGACGGTTCGCACTTCGTATGGGATCAATTTTTGGGGTCCTGCAAAGGATACCTATATTCATGTTTAACGTGTAGAACTTGCAGGCCCTGTCACACTGGCAATTTCTGGGCAATGGTTTGGAAAGCAGCGGTGTATTCTCCTTTCATGCATGTCTGTCTGTCTATCCATAATAGCTATACTGTGACCTATTTATGTACATGTGTTATATGTACAGGGACATATGTTTGTTGTGTATATTTCTATTCATGTATCGTGTGTGTATAGATATATATATATATATATATATATATATATATATATATATATATATATATGTACATATATACATATGTCTGTACATTCCTCATTTCATAATTTGCTTTGGTTTATGTCTGTGGATATGTCTATATATATATATCCATATCATACCTTTCAACTGTACAGATTTTCGCTGCATGTACAGCTGTTTGCCTCTTATCTTTGGTCCGTTTTTCATAACCTTGTGTCTATCTGGCAATTTAGTGGCGTATCATTAAAGACTGACGTTGGTAAATAATGACAATCATTTCAGGTTACGACTTCATACCCTTCAGAGAATCCATGCTAGTGACACATCTGTTATTCTATCCACTTTCTATGTTTGTTAGGGCAATATCTGGGGATTGTCCCTATTTGTACCAATTGTTTTCATGGCTTTGTCCGGTTTCGTACTTTACAGGGTTAACAGGTATGAGCCATGTACATAGAACGTGGAGAAAACAGCATTCATTTGCTATGCTGTGAGTGGATTACACACGCGCAGGTGCACTTGCATATCCTTATTGTGGGTTACATATGTTTCATAGATATTTGTGCTTACGTGAACTTTCATAATTCTGACAGTAACAGTTACATATCTGTATTCTGGTTTACGGACTGCTGCGAAACACACGTTCACCTTTACATATTTAAATGTGTGTACAGCACAAACACATTCATTACACTTTCAAGTTATATGTGCAGGGGTTGTAGGTCAACCGGAACTGCATTCACATTGGCAGGATGCCGGAACCACTATTCTATTGGTGTTCTCCCTCATTGATATGCATACCCATAGTACTTAGCTACATCAACATACGCCTCACCGCTTCACCTACAACACAGGCATCCATTCTCCTGCTAGGAAAAACATGGTACTACATATGACACATTCCATATTGCCTACTGCTGTGGACCCCAGCTGCATTGTTAATCACTCCGAGGATATGCAGAACACCAAGGCATATAGTCCAGGCACATACAGGTCTTTGATTGTCAGGGTGTTCATGTAGTGATCTGGGTTTAGGCTTGTCCACCTGGTGAACGGAACTTCCCTGGCCGAGTTCAAATGTCAGACGAAGCATATGGACAGGGAGTTTCTCCCTATTATGACATTTTACCTGGGTTTATAGACACAGGTGTTTTGGCACCTGTCAGCAGCTTATTCTGTTGGCAATACATATTATGGGTGGGGTTGTTACAGTCCATACTCCATGGTGAGGGGTATTCCCATTCACATTTGACTATTATCTGTATACAGTCTTACGGGGATTATTATTTTGGACATGAAGTGACTACAGGTATGCAGTTGTACATTATACAAATGTAAAGGGTCGTTACTGTAAATATGTACGGACCATACCTCTCAACCTCTTAGAGCACCAAAACAGCGCAAAACCTACACGATGGGGGCACAATTAGGGACACATTTTAACGATTGCTCTTCCAAGCTTAGAACGTTGATAGAATACTAGGTTTTGCATTAGCATGACTTTTCTGAATGATGTGGAGTCTTAAACTCAGGATATTTCTCATTATTTAGTGACGTCAATCCTCAGCTATTTACCACACTGGTGCAGATTGTCGGAGGCACACAACAACAATATGAGGCAAACCTCTGGTCGTTCTTAGGGTTGCCACCTTTTCAAATGCCCAAAGTGGGACATGTTCTGTAGAAATGTCAGATTTTCCAGGACAAAACATACCTACAGCCGTGCATAGTACAGAACTTAACCATTTTTGCACAAATAATAGCTTATTCTAGTAACATTTTAATTGCTTATGCTACTTCACATAACATATAGAAGTTTCATATATAAAATAACTGTTTTATGCAACTATTAAAGACACTTCAGAAATAACTTTGTCCTAAAATCTCAGGACATTTGCTATGTCTTGATTTTTTTCACAGGACACAACTGCCTACAGGGGGACTGTTACTCACAAAGTGGGACAGGTGGTAACCCTAGTCATTCTGCGAATATCTGGACAGTTGAGTGGTATGGTACAGACCTCTGTAATATGCTGTTGTGTTCTGGCACAGCAGTAGCTCAGCATTAAAGACTGTAGTCGGAACGTGCTGACAGACAGTTGGGTTTCAGACTTCATACTCCGGACATTAATGCCAATGTGCAATTTTTGATTCTATCATATGTCTATGTTTCTAAGAGCTATCTTTACAGATTGTTCCTGTTTTTGGACCTTTGTCTCACTTGTATTCACGGCTCTGTCCAGATATCTTGCTCACACAGGTTGACAGGTATGGTCGGTCACGCCTGCACAGTCAGTGTCCCTCACACTTGATCAGGGTTGACCTGTTTACGTCAGTGTCTTCCTCACCCTCATGCCATTTGCCACTATGCAAATGTGTGCATTATATTCTCCCTCCTATTCGTGTCTGGACACGTGCATCACGGGAAGGTGTTTTATCCTGGGTAGTAGGTTATGCATGGCCACTTAGGGCTGGACAGTGTCATGGACCTTTACTGCACGTTCTGACTTGTGTCCAGATATCTACAGGATTGGACATGATGTCGTCATACCCATTCTACTATTTACACAGGTTGGTTATCCCATGAGGGATATCCCAAAAATTGGACAAGACCAAAACAAGTCAGATAACGAAGATTTCTGTGGCTTTACGAAAACGTGCAGGGGGTTTTACATGTAGGGGATACATGGTTTGCAATCCTGACACTGCCTAGGGTGACAATACCTACTATATATGCATAGGGGTCACTGTGTGTAGCTGTGTCTGCAACAAACCAGTGGACCAAGTATGGCTGGATTTGGTGGACGTTCTGGTATGGAGGCAGGTTGTGTGTTGTGGAGGGTATGCTGGGTAGGCCATTATGCATCCAGGTGTGTTGCGTTTGTTATGGCCAGTTCCATCAGGACCCATCTGTGGGTATGTGATGGTGACGTATCTATACATTTTTCTCACACATTTCCATATTCATATGTTTGTGGGATTGTGTTCTACACTGTGGCCTGTCTGCTTGTCTTGCAGCTGTTTCTACATGTGGTTGTGTTTCTTTCCACTTCACCCACTGCCCCCTCGTACACCTCCGGTTCACCTTTTCTGCATACGACACAGTATCGCCTTTGAGGATTTTACCATTAACCACCCACCCCTCACACGCGAATTCATCACACCCCATAGAGCACTACTTTGGTTGTTGGCCCATGACACAGCCAGAGTTACACATTGACTGCCCTACATGTGTCGGGTACCTTTATGGTTGTGTGGACTACCCTGCCATGTTTGCTTTCCACATGCTATACCTCATGCACATAGGTACACGCCCATACTTCACTTTCATTACTTGGTTGGTATATCCGGGTACTACCCGTTCGACTGTGTCACATACACATTTGGATTATACAGCTGACTTCCGGATTTTGCCAGCCTGTTGTACTCATTGGTAGGATGGCACCTTTTTCTATGTCCAAGCTATTCCTTACACATGTCCGACTGTTGTGGACAATGCCTCCCCACAGTCGACGGTTGTGTTTCCACCTTTTCAATTGGCCACAGTGTGACATTTGCGGTGAACACAGCATATTTTACAGGCCAACACATACCCACGGTCAGTTTGGCAGATAGAACTTACAATTCTTGCCTATATCTAAGCTTATTCTTGTAGCATTTCGGTGTCTTATTCTGTTTCTTATGACATTTATGTAATATACGTTAAGTGAAATATGTTTAATGCAACTATTACATGATGTCTATGGAATAATTATGTCCTATATTCTCTGGACATTTACCATTTTTACATGTTTGTGTCAGAACACATCTGCCCATAGAGGGACTGTCGCTCGCAAAGTGGGACAAGTGGTAATCTTAGTCGACGGTACGGATCATACTGTTCCTTTCAGCCTACATGTGTCCATATTGTTATAGCTGTTTATATGCTCCTTCTGTTTCGTTTACATGCGTATGCTATTTCCTATCATATTTGGTATGTGACATACGGACATACCTTTTGTATGTGACTATTACAAGCCTTGTGGGATATGATTCAGACATACGGTCACTACATATATCTACATTTCTCCTCGTGTATTTTGTTATGGACACATCTGCACAGCTATGTTCCCTCCCTCACATTATGGGTCGGCTGGTGACCCTCTCCATTGGGTTGGACGTACCTACTGGCGGCACGCTAACATATGATACGTTTCACTTCCACATGTTATAGCTATCAACACTAGGTTGGACTACGGGCACACGGTTTTCATGTCATTTGTTCAAGGGTAGGGACCCGTTATTCCCTACCGTGCATTTGTGTTTGATTCTTCATTTTCTGTTCGCAGGGACTATCTTGCATGCTTTGCATACGTTTCAGTATCCACGGACACTGATAGGTGCGATTACTATTGCAGGCGGAATATAATATTCAGCAGTTTAGGTTGCTCATCGACATACGACATTGACACGCCTCCATGCGCAACTTCGTTATGCCCCATGCACTCGTGCACGTTTCCTATGCACGTGGCTGTGGTGGCTGTGCGCCTTCATTAATATGCATATGGCACGACTACTCCATATATACACCACACGGACGGCGCAAGCCTTACGCCGGCCTTGCTTCGAGCTTCATGAATCCCAGGGCTTGATTTATTTTGTCATTTTCTGTTAGATAGGTCAACCCTCTTGCAACCCTCAGTATGAACCAGTTTGTTCTTCTCATATTGTTTTAGGACATCATCTTTAACTTAAAGAAATGTGATCCTTTTTCACTTTCCCTGACATCCTATTCTAACCTTTAATTTTCTTTTATATGATAATTACAACTGCATTAGAATACTTGTATCATACACTCCTTTATCTATTGCCAACAGAGAATACAAATTCTGCCTCTTCAGTTTGTTAAGCTGTATCTCATCTTAAACTTCAGATGAGTTCAAATCCATTACATTATCTGTAACATGCACATATTCCAAGGCACATATGACTCAACATAATGTATGTAATGTGGTGCATTAGCACAGGAGGCTAGTATGAGTGGGATGTGGATGCAGGGGATATCCCCTCCTCATCAAAGAACTGCTGGGAGGCAGTAGTACAGTGTCTGGGTACTCCCACTCACAGAATCTCCATGCCAGCCTGCAGGACATACCCAGCATTCCAGAGCTTACTGCCAAAAGAAGATGTCTGCTCTTTGGAAAAATAGGATGATATCATAAATTGCATTTAGTGAATGAAATCAGAGTACTTCAATACATGTTCTACTAGATTTTCATAATGATGCAAAGTGTAGTAATGCTTTTTCTTAATGATAAGCTTGTAAAATCATTTATCAGCAGTCCTTTCAACATTTCTCTACTTAATAAAATATTTTCCAAAATCAACCTCCCACAAGCAAAATTTTTAGGTTATACGTACTCACCTAAAAGTACTTCCAGAAGATGCTGAATCTTTCATGGTAAATTTCTCAGGCATCTGCATTTCCGGTGGTGCTATAAGGAACCAATAAGATGCAACTGACAGGATGAGAAAGTTGCAGCTGTGCATTTGGGAACTCTAAGTGAAGCAGTTATTAAAATAAAAATGCAATGGCATGCATCCAAAAGTTCAGTGGACAGAAGTAATTAGATATTAAGAGATCGTTGAACAGATTTTTGTCTGCACGGTAGAAGACCCAGAGACTACAGTGCCAGATGTGGATGTCAGAGTGGTTGAAAATAAGCATAATGTAAAACTTCCTATTATATCAGAGTATGCTCTAAATTGAATTCAAAGGAAGATTTAGAAAACAGAGGTCACATAACTAACATCTATCTTTCTGGCCTTCTAGAAGGAATTGTAAGTCAGTGATACATTAGCTGTCTTCAGCAGTGGTTACCAACTTTTTTTGGGGCCAGGCATAGCCAGCCTTAGGCATAGGCCAACTAGGTGGCCGCCTAGGGTGCCGCTCTAACAGGGGCGCTTTTCCAGTATTTATTTACTGTAGTTAGACCAGGATGGGGGCACCGGGTGGTGTGGGGCATCGTGGAGCCCTTTTGCCTAGGGCACCAGTTGACCTAAGGCTGCTCCTGGGGCTAGGATGTGGCGAATAACCTAGTAATGAAAAGGGTTCATTGCGTGCTTATTCCTAAAACCTTTGGTCTTAGAGCCATCCCCAGGCAGTAGTCATCAAGTTATTAAACTTTTAGTGATAACAAAAGGTGCTATACACTGCCTGGGTGAGGGAATAACTACAATTCGGTGGTTGGCTGATAATGCTTTGATAAGGAGTTCTTTGTGGCCATAACGTAACTACATAAGGAGGTCATTCCGTGAATACAGGTTCTAAAACAGAAAGGCATGAAATGTTTCTTGAGATATCCAACTAATCAGGGCTTCCAAGACAACTGCACACTGATCATCAGCTTAACTTCAGCTCTCTAAGTGTGAAAAAAAGAAACTAAGAGATAACGACTAGTAATTCTGCCAGTTTTAATAAAATTTAGCTACTGGCTAGTAAGTACATTGCCTGGATGCCAGCAAAGAAAAAACTTAGGGAGTCTGAAAGAAAATCATCTAGAAAAAGTGAAGAAAAAACACTGACTCGGAGGAATCCTGCAGCTGTTCAGCAAAAAAGCAATTCATGCTCCAGCTTTGGTGCAAGACATGGCTTCCAGTAATCTAGAGGAAGAAATAAGTCAAATGTGCTCAGAGATGATTAAAATAAACAAAAGACTGAAGGATTATATCAACTGAAATAAAAAAAGGCTGGAAAAAATGGAAGAAGCTTTAAACAGCTATTTAGATGAACTGATAAAATTACAAAGACTGGAGGATAAATGGAAGAAAAGACTGGCTGCATATGAGACTACTCAAGAAGAGCTGTTTCAAAAAATGGCAGAGTTAGAGGACAGAGCACACAGAGAAAACCTGAGATTTTCCATTGTGCCAGAGAAACTGGAAGGAACAGACTATATTAATTTTATGAACGCACATATAAGCAAATGAACTGGTATTCACAGCAGGATTTGTTAACTGAAAGGGCACACAGTGTGCAGGCTCCAAGCCTGGCCATGAGAAAGCAGCCAAAACTTGTATTAGTAAAGATGCAATCATACCAGCAGAAAGAGTTTATCATAACAAAACTGTGGCAAAAGGGCAACATTTTAAAAAAATGGAGAAGCAGGGTGTATGTGTAAAATGAATATTCACTGTACACAGGCAGAAAAGTGAATTTCTCCCAGCAATCAGGGAATGTTGGCATTGCCACCTCACAGCAAGAGGTTCTCCGGTTTGATTCTCGGCTGGGGTGCCTTCTGTGTGGAGTCTGCATGTCCTCCCTGTGGTCGCGTGGGTTTCCTCTGGGTGCTCCGGTTTCCTCCCACATCCCAAAGACATGCTGTAGGTGGATTGGGCACTCCAAATGGGCCCTAGGTGTGAGTGTGTGCATGTGTGTGCCTTCTGTGGAAGGCTGGGCGACGGGCTGGCAACTCGACACTGTAAAACTCCACTGCCAATCATGAGCAGACAGGTAATCCGATGTGGTGACCCCTAACCGGGAAAAACCTGAAAGAAGAAGAAGAATCAGGGAATGTTGACAGGCAGGTGTGAGATTCAAGCTGTTGTATCCAGCTGTCTTCAGAATATTTTTTTTCCCAGAGGATCAAAGTCGGTTTTTGATGCAGAACAGGCTAAGAAAGAAATATAAAAGTTTGTCCAACAAAAAGTGAGCCATCAAACAAATCATTCTTCTGCTAATAAAACTCACAGAGAGATTTCACCAGTGAAATGTTTAACAGAGTTCCAGAGGAAAATGTTTGATACAGAAAAAAAAAAGCACAGGTGATGACTAAAAGAATCAGGCATACCTTGGACATGAACTGGAGTCTAGGGTTGGGAGATAGAGATGATGAGGAAGGCCAGCAACACTTAAATTAGTGAATACATGTGAAACTATGTAGTATCACATTTGTGAAGTATTTCTTTACAAGAAAAAGTAGATTAGAAAGATTGGACTTTTGTTAAACTTGTGAGGGGACTGAAAGGCATATACTCCACTTCATGTAATTAAATATTTGAAAGGACACTAAAAGTAAAAAAAGTAACTAAGTAAAACAATTTTTATCTTTAACAATACTGAATAAAACATTTTGTGATATAAATTGCATGTTATACAGAAAAGCATTTTCAGTGACTGCTGCATGTGATAAAGATAATAAAGTGAATAAGTACTTTTTTATTTTTTGTTTTAAGAAATGTAATCATTAGAATGTAAACAGAAAAGAATGGTTGGACAAAAGCATGTTTAAGTTAATATCCTATATTATTGGGCTGTTGAGGTGGGTGATGGGGTATAAAAGTGCAGCCCATTCTAATATATGTAAAATTGAGATGTTTTCTCTTACTTTTGTATAGAGGAATAATGTATGGATTAATCCTCTTGGCTTAATCTAATAAGGTGTGTGTGTGTGTGTGTGTGTGTGTGTGTGTGTGTGTGTGTGTGTGTGTGTGTGTGTGTGTCTGCAAGTGTGTTTGATTTAAAACTAAAGAGAAAATAGAAGAGAAAAAATAAAGTCTGCTGGAACCACAAATGTCACTAATAAAAAATGTTTAATAATATGATTAATAAACACAAGTTAAAACTTTTGCTTATTGGTTGGAAAATAAGAATAGTATTTATAGCAAATAGAATCACATGATCAGAGACATCAATCAATTAAATAATATTTAAAGAGACAACATTTAAAGGATCTGCTTTTGTTAATCCTTTAAAACAGATTTAATGCTTATGCTTCCATTCAAACCAGGGAATATATGTGATTGAAAATGTAATATCCATTTAAGCCCTTCTTCTCTGTATAGTTAATCAAATTTCCTTCTCTAATCAAACTGTTAATAGTTTGTAAAATATGAAATGTAAAACAATGTGTTTCATTTGTAGAATTGATATACTTGTATAATGCATTAGTGGTAAATGTCCTAGAAATATCTGACAGGTGTCCACCAATGTGTTCATTAAGTTTTATATTAGTCTTGTCTATATAATAGGCATCACAGGACATACACTTAGCCATATAAACAAGATTCCTGGTATTACGGGTTCCAAAAGCATGTAACTTAAAAATACCTCCATTTACAGGGTATTGTATAGACTCATTACTATAAATATGAATACAATATACACAGTTGTGACATTTAAAAGTACTCTATTTTGAGGATTTAAATAAGATGAGAGCACACAGCTGTTCCTTAAGATTTCTACTTTTTTACAGGGAAACTGTGGAGCACTTAGTTAATTTGGATTTAATTCAGGTATCTGTTGTATGATAGACCCATATTTCCTTATTATATAGTGTATAGCCCTAGTATGACAATTATAGGTAAGTATACATCTAGGTCCATTATTAAACTTCGATCTTTTAGCTTTCAGATAGTTGGCTGAAAAGATAACTTTATAGTCTGTGTTGGGTTTATTCTGAATCTCTTTGGAAACCTGCTCAATATTATCAGGTTTATATCTTCTCTGTATTTAATCAGCAGATAAGTTATTCACTTGAGTGAGCATAACATCATCATTAGTATTTAGATGAGTTACCCTTCCAATCTGACCAGCAACAATGTTGTCAAATACAAAGGAAGGATGCATATTAGCTCTATGAAAATAATTGTTACATTTGACTGCCTTTTTAAAGAGGTAGTTTCTAGTTTACCTAACTGATTTTTCTTATTAGTGATATCTCAGAAGTCTATTTGGGTTAAACCAATACTTTTTTAAAATGTAAAAATTCAGTAGTGTTGGAAATGTAAATAAGAAATTCATCAAACAGTGTCAAATCACCTTCCTATATATAAGGAACAGATCATCCATGAATCTTTTATAAAAACAGATGTTATTATAATTAGGATTCTGAGAAGTATTCAAAATATATTTTAATTTCCAAGGGTACATTACAATATTTGCATAGGTGTTTGTGACTGGGGTATCCATTGCAATACCTTTGCACTGCTTATATAAACTCTCATGAAAAATAAATACATTATGGGTAAATACAATATCTAGTATCCCATAAACCAAATTAATAATAGTGTGATCAAATGCTGGTAAAGAAAGTAAATAAGTGCTAATCATTTCAATGCCTTTGAGATTAGGTATTACAGTGAAAAGAGAATCTACGTCTATTATAATCAGGTAACAATTGGACAAATCCTTGTGAAGAGACCAGTCATATAACTGGGATAAAAAAATCAGTTGTATCCTTAATGATGGTAGTCAAATAAATTAAAGTTTCTTCCAATTTTATTTCTAAAAGGGCTCAGTGACCCAGTCTAGTTCCAATACTATGAGTCACATTGAGGAGTCAACAAGCAATTTATGAATTTTAGATATTCCATAAAACAATGGAATCCTAATTTCATTAGCCCTTAAATAATTAAATAAGTCTAGACTAATTTCTTTCTGTATATGCATGTCATATAGTAAAAATCCAACACATTTAATAATATCCATGTATTTCTGTTTGCTAATTTGCTAAATGTCACAACTGTGTATATTGTATTCATATTTACACCAATGAGTCTATATAACACCCAGTAAATGAAGGTATTTTTAAGTTACATGCTTTGGAACCTGTACTATCAGAAATTTTATTTACATGGCTAAGTGTATGTCCTGTGACGCCTATTATATAGGCAAGATTAACAGAAAACTTAAGAAACACATTGGTGGACACCTGTCAGATATTTCTAGGAAGGTTACCATTAATGCATTAAACAGACATATCAGTTCCACAGATGAAACATATTGTTTTAAATTTCTTATTTTACAAACTATTAGCAGTTTGATTAAAGGAGGAAATTTGCTTAACTATACAGAGAAAGAAGAGCTTAAATTGATATTACATTTTCGATAACATATAATTCCTGGTTTGAATTGATGTATAAGCATTAAACCTGTTTTAAAGGATTTAGAAAGTCAAATATAATGTGCATGTCTCTTTAAATATTATTTAATTGACTGATGTCTCTGATCATGTGATTTGTTCTATTTGATATAAGTACTATAATTATTTTGTAACCAATAAGCCTGATGAAGCATTTGTGAAAGTTTTAACTTGCGTTTTTTAACCATATTATTAAACATTTTTATCAGTGATACCCATGGTTGCATCAAACTTTATTTTTTTCTTTTATTTTTTTCTTTTGTCAAAGTATTTTTGAGGTTGCTGGACTTATTGCTGCATTGTTTCACTTGTTCTGGCTGGCTTTAAAAATAAGAGAGCTCATTGACTGTGATGAAAAGCTTTCCTTTGGCAAATAAATGTTCAGTATAGGTTGAAAAGTTTGCAGCTGAGGGTAGCTGTATATTTTGCTCTTATGTTTTTATGGAGATAAGCTGACTGAAGGTACAGGCAATAAATCTCAAGAGATCGACATTGTTTGCTAACGGAGTCATAAAATTAAAATGTACAAGGGCAATCAGTTTAGTAAAAATAAAATGTGAAATTATTGGAAGTAAATTAGAGATAGATGTCCTGGTACCTAAATACTTCAATGCATTTACTGGAACAGTATATAATTTAGTTTTATTGAAAGATACCCAGTGCACTTTCTCCTAATCCAGTGGTTCCCAAACTTTTTCGATTCTTGGCTCCCTTGCTGAATTCAGGTTTTCCCAAGGCGCCCCACCCTGTGGCGGGCATAAAGTGCATATTACAGGGATTCCCAAAGTGTGCACTGCAGCACCCTGGCAAGCCACTGCTTCCTCACAGGGGTGCCACAAACTAATAAGCTTAGCTACAAAATAAACCTTGAACAGTTTGCAGTTTATTTTGCAGTTAAGCTTATTAGTTCACGGCGAGTGTGAGTGAATGCAGGAATGAATGAAATAGTGGCTGTGTGTGTGTATATGTGAGATTGGGAGAGTGAGCGTAATGTGTGAGTGAATGCAGGAATTAATGAAGAAGTGGCTGTGTGTGTGTGTGTGTGTGTGTGTGTGTGTGTGTGTGTGTGTGTGTGTGTGTGTGAGATCGGGAGAGTGAGAGTGATATGTATTCATGTGTGATATAAACTTTCTAAGTTTGTAAGAGCAATATTTAAAATCTGTCCCTATTTGTCCCCCATCATTTTTAGAGCAGAAAATCTGTACAAAGCCTAAAATAATGGTGGGACAAATACGGACAGATTTTAAATATTGCTTTTACATTTTTTGGTGTGTTCCTCCTACAATCTGTACTTTTCTGGCAAATAGTTGAGGAATGAAGTCATTAAATAATGACAAACATTTGAGTTTAAGACTCCACATCCTTCAGAGAATTCATAGTTTCATAGTTTCATAGTATAGTACTAGGCTATCTGCCCTGGGGCATTTGTAAGCCTAGCCATAGTGATGTGGCTTTTGCCACCCCATGAAATGGTACAAAAAATGTACAGAATAAATTTAGAATACTGTGCCTCTGTCTAGTAGTGACACACTGAAGGTCCCCTTATATAATAGAATTAGTTTACTGTGCCTCTGTCTAGCAGTGACACAGATGTGACCCCTGGGGTAAACTTACGATCTCCCATCCACTCATCAAGATTTCTCTTGAAGAGAGTCAGTGAGGGGCTCTGCCTAATACAAATTGGGATCTTGTTCCAAAGCATGGGAAGCCTCTGGGTTATGAATCTATCCCTCCAGCATGTCCTATTCATACTTGTGCCGAGGTTTAAGTCTTTAGCTCTCGTGGTCCTGATGGATTTGGATTTTTTGAGGTGGAGCATGTCCATCAGATCCTGATTGGACATGGCCTTGTACGTCAGGCAGAGATCACCTCTGAGCAGGCGGTATGCTACTGAATAGAGCTGAAGTTTCTTTAGTCTGGCAGAATAAGACATATGTTGGAGACCCTTGATCCTCTTGGTGAGGTACTTTTGTGGTCTCTCCAGCTGTTGCAAATGCCGGGTGAGGTACATACCAAATGGGGCATTGTACTCAATCATGGGTCTGATGAGGGAGGAATATAGGGGTACAATGACATCCTTGGATCTGGATGTGAATCCCTTCATGATGAGGTGTGCAAGGAAGAATGTTTTTCTAACCACTTTGGCAACGTAGGTGTCAAATGAGAGGTCGCTGTCAACTTGGGTCCCTAGGTCTCTGATTACTTTTTCCGTACTCAGTGTGTTGCTGTCTATGTGATAATTTGTGGGTACTTTGTTTTTCCCAAAGGGGATGACTATACATTTTTTGGCATTTAGTTTAAGGCCGTGACTCCGGCACCAGTTGTCCATTTCTGTGAGGCCTTTTTGTAGGATGTGTGTGTTGCTAATGAAAAACCTATTATTCTATCAACTTTTTAGGTTTGTAAGAGCAATATTTAAAATCTGTCCCTATTTGTCCCCCCATCATTTTTAGAGCCGAAATATCTGTACAAAGCCTAAAATGATGGTGGGACAAATACGGACAGATTTTAAATATTGCTCTTACAAACCTAGAAAGTTAATAGAATAATAGGTTTTGCATTAGTATATATTCTCTGAAGGATGTGGAGTCTTAAACTCAAATGATTGCCATTATTTAATGACTTCAATCCTCAACTATTTGCCAGAAAAGGACAGATTGTAGGAGGAACACACCAAAAATATGAGGCAAAAATCTGGACATTCAATCACACACACACACACACACACACACACACACACACACACACACACACACACACACACACACAGTCACTTCCTCATTCATACCTGCATTCACTCACACATTGCTCTCTTTCTCTCTCCCGATCAAACACACACACAGTCACTTCCTCATTCATAGCTGTATTCACTCACACATTGCTCTCTCTCTCTCTCTCTCTCCCAAACAGACACACGGTCACTTCCTCATTCATACCTGCATTCACTCACACATTGCTCTCACTCTCTCCCGATCACACATACTGTCACTTCCTCATTCATACCTGCATTCATTCACACATCACTCTCACTGTTTGTCACACCCACATGCCACACACCCACTTACACATTCATTCATACATTGCTCTCACTCTCCCAATCTCACAACCACATGCCACACACCCACTTATGCATTCATTCAAACATCCCTCTCACTCTTCCAATCTCACACATACACACACAGTCACTTCCTCATTCACACCTGCATTCATTCACACTTTGCTCTCAGTCTCCCGATCTCACACATACGCACACTCAGCCACTTCCTCATTCATACCTGCATTCACTCACACATTGCTCTCACTCTCCCGATCTCATACACACAGCCACTTCTTCATTCATACCTGTATTCACTCACACATCACTCTCACTCTCACGATCTCACACACACAGACACTTCTTCATTCATGACCAAACTTAGGAAATTGTAACTCAATAACTCAAAGAAAATGGATAGCCAGGAGCTCAAACAGCTGAATGTATAAGTTTAATCCAAAGTTAAGCGCTTTCTTCCCTGTACAGATAAGGAACTTCCTCAGAATAATATTAAAAAATCAAAACATGTTCTATGTATAACCCAGCCTTTTATAATAAACCCCTATTAGTACATAATTAAATCTTAAAGAAACCTCATCAATTTAGTCACTAAAATCAATATTAATCTAGTACAAACAATAAAAATGTAAAAATTTAAAATGCCACAATCAACTTGCATTTATACAATAATTTATAAGCTTTAAAACAATAAATATTAGATATTAACCTAATATATGTTTCAATTTTAATATACTTGATATAGAAATTGATTCATTAATTCCTGGGAAATTGGCTGCATTCAGTTGAAGTTGCCATCTTAACTCAGAGATATCCAAATGGACATCCAAAACTTTGTGGCATTTTACATTTTTATTGTTTGTACTAGGTTAATATTGATTTTAGTGACTAAATTGATGAGGTTTCTTTAAGATTTAATTATGTACTAATAGGGGTTTATTATAAAAGGCTGGGTTATATGTAGAAAATGTTTTGATTTTTTAATATCGTTGTGAGGAAGTCCCTTATCTGTACAAGTAAGAAAGCGCTTAACTTTGGATTAAACTTATACATTCAGCTGTTTGGGTTCCTGGCTATCCATTTTCTTTGACTTCTTCATTCATTCCTGCATTCACTCACACATCACATTCACTCTCCCGATCTCACACACAGACACTTCTTCATTCATTCCTGAATTCACTCACACATCGCTCTCACTCTCCCAATCTCTCTCACACACACACACACACACACACACACACACACACACACACACACACACACACACACACACACACACACACACACACACACATTCATTCCTGCATTCACTCACACATTGCTCTCACTCTCCCAATCTCACACACACACACACACACACACACACACACACACACACACACACACACACACACACTTCTTCATTCATCCCTTCATTCACTCACACATTGTTTTCACTCTCCCAATCTCACACACACACACACACACACACACACACACACACACACACACACACACACACACACACACACACACACACACACACACACACACACTCACACAGACTCTTTTATTTTCATGCACGCATTCACTCACACATGAAGACAGACAGACAGACAGACACACACACACACACACACACACACACACACACACACACACACACACACACACACACACACACACACACAAAACTTCTTCATTCATTCCTGCATTCACTCACACATCGCACTCACTCTCTCAATCTCACACACACACACACACACACACACACACACACACACACAAACACACACACACACACACACACACACACACACACACACACACACACACACACACACACACACACACACACACACACACACACACACACACACACACACACACACACACACACATACACACATACATATACACACAGACTCTTTTATTTTCATGCACGCATTCACTCACACATGCAGACAGACACACACACACACACACACACACACACACACACACACACACACACACACACACACACACACACACACACACACACAACTTCTTCATTCATTCCTGCATTCACTCACACATCGCACTCACTCTCCCGATCTCACACACACACACACACACACACACACACACACACACACACACACACACACACACACACACACACACACACACTCACACAGACACTTCTTCATTCATTCCTGCATTCACTCACACATCGCTCTCACTCTCCCGATCTCACACACACACACACACACACACACACACACACACACACACACACACACACACACACACACACACACACAGGCACTTCGTCATTCATCCATGCATTCACTCACACATTGCTTTCACTCTCCCAATCTCTCTCTCACACACACACACACACACACACACACACACACACACACACACACACACACACACACACACAGTCACTTCCTCATTCATACCTGCATTCACTCACACATTGCTCTCTTTCTCTCTCCCGATCAAACACACACACAGTCGCTTCCTCATTCATAGCTGCATTCACTCACACATTGCTCTCTCTCTCCCAAACAGACACACGGTCACTTCCTCATTCATACCTGCATTCACTCACACATTGCTCTCACTCTCTCCCGATCACACATACTGTCACTTCCTCATTCATACCTGCATTCATTCACACATCACTCTCACTGTTTGTCACACCCACATGCCACACACCCACTTACACATTCATTCATACATTGCTCTCACTCTCCCAATCTCACAACCACATGCCACACACCCACTTATGCATTCATTCAAACACCCTCTCACTCTTCCAATCTCACACATACACACACAGTCACTTCCTCATTCACACCTGCATTCATTCACACTTTGCTCTCAGTCTCCGATCTCACACATACACACTCAGCCACTTCCTCATTCATACCTGCATTCACTCACACATTGCTCTCACTCTCCCGATCTCATACACACAGCCACTTCTTCATTCATACCTGTATTCACTCACACATCACTCTCACTCTCACGATCTCACACACACAGACACTTCTTCATTCATGACCAAACTTAGGAAATTGTAACTCAATAACTCAAAGAAAATGGATAGCCAGGAGCTCAAACAGCTGAATGTATAAGTTTAATCCAAAGTTAAGCGCTTTCTTCCCTGTACAGATAAGGAACTTCCTCAGAATAATATTAAAAAATCAAAACATTTTCTATGTATAACCCAGCCTTTTATAATAAACCCCTATTAGTACATAATTAAATCTTAAAGAAACCTCATCAATTTAGTCACTAAAATCAATATTAATCTAGTACAAACAATAAAAATGTAA